>NC_142753.1:3626057-3681057 GCF_051943395.1 Hippocampus bargibanti | reverse complement strand
AGCACCAACTTCACGATATGCCTTTGCTTTGTCATTTGCATGATATTTTTGTCCGCTGCCTACATGTGCGCCTATGGATTTTTTTTTTTCACTTCTTGAAGATTCGCCTGCCCCTCTACTCCAAATCAATCAGCCATGTGAAAGAGAGGGGGGGCCGAGGGAGGGTTAGGGAGGAAGGGAGGGTGGAGGTGTGAGAGGAGGGACTGAGAGAGAAAGAGAGTGAGAGAGAGAGAGCGAGAGAGAGAGAGCGAGAAAGAGAGAAAAGGGGCTGGAGAGAGAAAGAGAGAGAGAGAGAGTAATGACAGAGAGAGGGGGGACTGAGAGAGAGAGAGGGTGGAGAAAGAAAGAGAGAGAGAGAGAGAGAGAGAGAGAGAGAGAGAGAGAGAGAGAGAGAGAGAGAGAGAGAGAGAGAGAGAGAGAGAGGAGAAGAGAGAGAGAGAGAGAGAGAGAGAGAGAGAGAGAGAGAGAGACAGAGAGTAATGACAGAGACAGGGGGGACTGAGAGAGAGAGAGGGTGGAGAAAGAAAGAGAGAGAGAGAGAAAGAGAGAAAAGGGGGTGGAGAGAGAGAAAGAGAGAGACAGAGAGTAATGACAGAGAGAGGGGGGACTGAGAGAGAGAGAGGGTGGAGAAAGAAAGAGAGAGAGAGAGAGAGAGAGAGAGAGAGAGAGAGAGAGAGAGAGAGAGAGAGAGAGAGAGAGGAGACTGAGAAAGAGAGATAGAGATAGATAGAGACAGAGAGTGAGAGAGGGATGGAGAGAGGGAGGGAGGGGAAGAGAGAGAGAGAGAGAGAGAGAGAGAGAGAGAGAGAGAGAGAGAGAGAGAGAGAGGAGAGAGAGAGAGAGAAACGACGAGAGAGGGGACTGAGAAAGGAGGGAGGGAGATAGAGAGAGAGACAGAGACAGCGAGAGAGACAGAGAGGAGAGACAGAAAGAGAGAAGGGGGTAGGAGAGAGAGGAAAGATAGAGAGAGGAGGGTGGAGGTGTGAGAGGAGGGACTGAGAGAGAAGAGAGAGAGAGAGAGAGAGAGAGAGAGAGAGAGAGAGAGAGAGAGAGAGAGAGAGAGAGAGAGAGAGAGAGAGAGAGAGAGAGAGAGAGAGAGAAAAGGGGGTGGAGAGAGGGAGGGAGGGGAAGAGAGAGAGTGAGAGAGAAGGGGGTAGAGAGAGGAAGAGAGAGAGAAACGAGAGACAGGGGACTGAGAAAGAGAGAGGGGGAGGGAGGGAGATAGAGAGAGAGACAGAGACAGTGAGAGAGACAGAGAGGAGAGATAGAAAGAGAGAAGGGGGTAGGAGAGAGAGAGGAAAGATAGAGAGAGGAGGGAGACTGAGAAAGAGAGAGACAGACAGAGAGAGAGAGGCAGAAAGAGAGAGAGAAGGGAGGGAGAGAAAGAGGGAAATGGGACAGAAAGAGAAAGAGAGAGGGCAGGGGGGACGAGAGACTGAGAAAGAGAGAAAGAAGAAAGAGAGAGAGAGAGAGAGAGAGAGAGAGAGAGAGAGAGAGAGAGAGAGAGAGAGAGAGAGAGAGAGAGAGAGAGAGAGCTGGAAGGTTGCAGACAGGAGCTTGTGTGAGGAATATCTGATGAGGCGAGAGGAATTGGGAGGAGGTAACAGGGAGAAACAAGGCAATTAAAACAAAACGAGGAGAAGAATGAATGAGAGCAAGCGGACGGACATGATGCTGCTTTGTACTTGAGGGGAACCGGAGGCAGGAAAATAGAGCGACAGATAAAGATCTTCACGGTGGGGGGTGGAGGGGGGTTGCATGACATGCTTGTGTGCATCAGCTGTGTTTAAAGTGCTGCTGCTGACAGAAGCTGTTAGCTTGCAGCGCACTACACCGCCGCATCAAATGAGTTGAAATTTATGAACTCTCGTCTTCCAGCAGCCCATTTATTTGCCGCCATTAGCGTTGCAATTGCTACGATAGCCTGCGATCAGCTTTGGCTTTAATAGATTCCCCCCAACGCCTCCATTCAAACAACTCCTCGGCTATGTAGCGGTCACCATGCAATGTTGATTTGTTGAAGTAGATTCTGTTTGGGAAGGGAATCAAATCGGACAGCAGGTGAAGCCTCAAGGAAAAACCAAGAGGATGTATTTATACCGGAGCATCGGCACGCCGATGCGGATGTGGAACTGCCGCGGCTTGGAATTGAAGCGGATTGACGTGGGACAGCAGATGTGAAACAGTCTCTTTTCGTCAATAGATGTCTCCACTGTGTTTCTCCACTGTGAGACTAATAAAGGCAAATCCAATCCAATCCAATCCAATGCTACCGCTTTGTGTTTGCTTTCAACATTTAGCTTGTAGCAGATGTGCACATTTCACCATCACGTCCCTGATCCACTGGTGAAAAGGACATTTTGATCCTCTCCTCTTTCATATAGAACTGCTTCATACAACAACGAGGATGCAGAAAGTGCTTAAGATTGAATGACTGTCTTACTTTTGTGTTGTCACATTATTTGTTATTGAGTTTTTTTGTTGTTGTTTTGACTTCAAGATGGCACCGCGAAAGTGGCTGCCTTTACAGCAGGTACGGTATTTTGTTTTTCTACGTCTTCCTTTCCTTTCCTTTCCTCACTTTCCTGCTCGAAAATGAACATTTTTATCTCTCTAGTCTGGTCTAGTCTAGTCTGTCTGTCTACTGTGACCGTCTACTGTGTCCGTCTACTGTTTCCGTGTTCTGGATCTGTTTTCTGGATCCGTCATCTAGGTCCGTCTTCTGGATTCATCTTCTGGATCCATCTTCTGCATCCATCTATCCATCTTCTGTATCAATCCATTTATCTTCTGTATCCATCCACTCATCTATCTATATACACACACACAGTGTATATAGTATATTGAGACACCCTATCGGAGAGAAAATAAATGTGCCACATACAGTAAATTTGTTGCGTCACACGCGTGTATGATTTTGAAGTGCGCTTTTCAACACTTTCATGTCTTTCAATTCCTTGATCTCCTTGATGTGCGTATCACCCTGACGCATAGCACACGCTTGCAAATTGTATAAAAGGAGCTGTCGCGGGACAGAGAGATTGGGCGAACCACGAGGCAGAATCACATCAGAGTCATCTCGGGCCCACGCCCGGCTCATGCCGGGCGTGGGACGGACATCACGGCACGACTTGCTCAACTCCACGCCACGATCAAGCTCTGCGCGTCACCTGCCTGGGAGATCTGACAACGAACCTATTTACAAATAAAGAGAAACATCAAACTCTTTAAATTCAATTGTATGAACCGGAGGAAAATGAAAAATGCCAAGAGTCTTTGTGCAAGTCGAACCATACAGACGACAGCAACATGATCCTCAATAAAAAAAAATGTCAAGGGGGAAACACACAGGAACACTCGCTGCTCGGAGGCATTGGACCGCTGACAAAAGCAAATGTGAAACGGCGACGATGGAAGGTGTTTCAAACCTGCCACTTGTCTTGACAAGCGGTGGATGGGGGAGGCGTAATGGGAGGGAAGCTTGTTTGGTTGTTTTTCAACAGCCATTGCAAAAAAAATGATGTTGATGCGGGAAGGGAAAGAGGCCGCCTGTTAGCGTTAGCGTCGCTGGCTTTGAGGGGATGCGCTTCAGGTGCGAGCGCTGTATTGGCTTCGCCATCCACCCAAGGACAACCGACACCTCCGGACACGTTGCGTCCATAATTTGTAAAATCACTTCAAATGACTTCTACTGAGCTCATTTGACAAAGATTCCACCGCATATAGCGATATTTTACGTTTTAAGACTTGCGCTGAATATTCATGAAGTCTTGTATTTGACTTGATTATGATGCCCTGAGTGACATCACGGAGGGATTGCCACTGACCGAGAAAGCGACACACAATGCATTTTGGGTACTTTTTTTCATCTGAAAACACCGTGTTGATCGCGACATTAGAAGGAAAACCACAAATAACGTGATGGTGAATGGTTGTGTGACGCAGCCAATTGCGGTAACACGCATAAAGAAAGTGTAAGTTGACTCAAATTCCCAGCGGACAAATGAGCCTACTTCCAACGGAGCAAACATTTATGCTTTCCTCTTCAGAACTATTTGAATCATATTCATAACTAGATGAGTAACAAGAAAGCATCTTCTCTGAATCTGAACTCTCTGAAGCCATTGTTTTGATTCTGGAGCAAGGCAGTTTGTGAAGAAGTATCCTGGCGTGACATCACGAACTGGGGGTGGGACTTTCTGAAAATGCCCAATTCGCAGCTTAATTTTTTTGCAGTTTTAGCACACTTTAAGTCATTATTATTGGTGTTTTGCATTTGACTAAAAATATCACCCTGCGTGTTTTGGGTATTTTAGATGCTATAAAACGTTTTTCTGATGTCAGTTAGGAACCAAAAAAATTGTGTCGGTTGTCCTATAAATACACAAGAAACGAACACTCAGTGGATGTTATAGGCTAGCGAATGCTTCAACAACAACAACAACAAAATCGAGACTATTTGCGATCCATGTTTCAAGCACATGAGCTGACTTCACCTCAGTCTGGTCGGTCAATCACAGAGCACAAAGGCCGACAACCCATTCATGTTCACAATCATGAACAGCCTTTTGGTTCACCAAACTTGGAATGACGCAAGAAGCCGGAGTACATGCTGTGAGATTGCGTCAGGAATTGTAACTCGCATTTTGTAAACACGAACAATCATCCAAACACACACAAAAAAACACACAACAGGGCACGCCGGGTTTGTTTGTCCCCAGCTGCCTGTTTACAAACACTGTTGCTCACGGGGAAGGTACGTCGAAAGACAGATTGTTGGGGTGTGTGTGTGTGTGTGTGTGTGTGTGTGTGTGTGTACGTGTGTGCGTGTGTGCGTGTGTGCGTGTGTGTGTGTGTGTGTGTGTGTGTGTGTGTGTGTGTGTGTGTGTCTGAAGAGGCTCACTGCACAAAGAGAGGCAAAGTCATTGACTTTTCAACAATAAGCCAGAGGCTAACGCGACGACTACTACTAGTACAACTAAATACTACACACTTACACACACACGGATGACTGATAGCTTTTACACGTCGAGACAATATCAGCGTTGGAGCGTGATAAAAAGATACACAGGCGCCATTTGATGAGGCGGAGAGGAGGGGATGTCATTAAACTCAATATCCTGAATATGAATGGATGACATGAGGTGCAGAAATGTCGATTTTAGGAGCGTAATGACCGCACTAGTACTTGATTGTCTTGATTTTTTTTATGATATGCTAATCTCATCTTGGCATTACATGGCACTAGATTCAAAAATCAAAATGAGCAGACAGAGGCGCGTGTGGATGTCGGTCAACTTCCCATTGCATCAGCAGGCCGCATCTGATGTAGCTACGGACTCCATGATTTTTGGCGATCAACTGGTGAAATTCAACAAAATTCTTCATCAATTAATTTATCACATCTACTCGTCGTTGGATTCTATTGATAGCAAAACTGAATACCAGGAAAGCGAACTGATATCTACATTTTGCTCAATGTCACAACTCAAAACAATTTTCCAGTTCCACCGCATCTCCCGGTGAAACAAAATGGCAACTATGGTGTCACTTTTCAACCACTACAAACAATTCAATTTCAGTTAAAATCCTAAAAAAAAATGTCTGAGGAGCAGAGATTGCTTCCCCGGACGTATTTATGACGTCATGGCGAGGGCTTTTGAAAGCGACAGAGGAAAACATGAAAGGTTCAGAAAAGGAATGCGCCAAATATCTGCTGTTGAATGATTTGCATCATTTAAGACTTTTGAATGCTTGATCTATTTTGCACTTTTCCTTCCAAGGATGTCATCTTGTTTTTCATATGCTAATGATGGATTCTAGTTGAAAAACGATTTGCATGTTTTTTTTTTAACATTTTTTTTTCAAAGTTACATTTCGGGTTCTTATGTTTTCAAAATGTGCGTTTGAATGAAATCGGTGCTAGCAATCTTGTGTGAGTTTTTAGAAATAAAAGCATTTTAGTTAGGGAAATGTGTTTCGCCTAATTTTCAATAAGGGGGTGGTTATGACAGTTTCTCTTTATTTTGGTCCGTCCCTTCCTCCAATCCTGTTTATCACACTTTACTTTTAAGTCTCACATTTTGCCCGCAGGAGAAAAGTATTTTTTTTTCTTATCCGCCATCACAAATAGAGCGATAACGGTGAAAAGACTCAGAGGAGCAAACCCTCTCTGATTGATTTGGGGGGTTTCCAATTGAAAGGTCCAACCAGTTCATCCAGGAAATAATATTGAGCAGTTTGTCTACATCACACCCTTTTTGCTAAAAATAAACTGTATCACCCCCCCAATCGCCTCAATTCCCACTTGATTTATTTTTGATTTACATGAAAGAAATGAGGGCAGCCTGGTGGTTCAGTGGTTAGCATGTTAATTTCACGTTGGTTCAATTCCAGCTCAGGAGTTTGCATGCTCTGAGTGGGTTTTCGATGGGTAAAACACATCCCAAAAACATGCATTGCAGGCTGATTGAAGGTATCAAAGTCAAGGCCCGGGGGCCAAATACAGCCCGCGACATCATTTTTTTTGGCCCGCGAAAGCAAATCAAACTTGTGAAATTCCATGATGCTTGCTAAAATCCTAAGCAAAATTTCATGGTTTTGGATGTAAACCACAATAATAGTCATTATTCTTGACTTCAGATTTGAAAACGAGTTACTCATTAATTTGTTGTGCATATATGTAATATGTGGAGGGGATGAAACATTCTAATGGCTTCTCCAAACTCATAATGGCCCTCGAGAGGAAACCAGAACTACAATGTGGCCCGCTGCAAAAAATTACTTTGACACCCCTGCTCTAAATTGTGCTTAGGTATGAGTGTGAGCAGGGATCGTGGATTGTCTCTATGTGCCTTTTGGCTTGCAACCGGTTGAGGTTGTCCTCGGCCTACTGCCCGACGACAATTGGGATACGTTCTCAGACCCCCTGCGACCCTTGAGAAGATGAAGCGGATCGGAAAATGAATGAATGAATGAATGAAAGAAATAAAATAACAGAAGATATGGATTACTTAGATATCATGAACAAAAGCACGCACACGGAAAAGTAATCGGAATACGTCAAGGGAGCTGTTACTCAAGACCCAATGGGGGAAACCATCCCGACGTTAAAGCGCCCGTACTCTAGGAGAAATCTGCACGACAAAGAGGAGATTTTATCTGCACTGTTTCTTTTCCTGGGGTTGGCTGGCAGGTTTTGAAGTGCTATTCCATCACTAGGCACACACAGAGCACCTCTGAACCAGCCTTGACAGACTGAACAAAGCAGTTGCCAGTACTTGAAGGGGAGGGCAGGGGTTGCTACACAAGAGAGGCTAACGTTGAATCTAACACTTCAAGCGAGCTCCTCTGCTCAGTCGTTAGCCCCCAAGATTATATCGAGCTACATGAAAGTACCGAGAGATTTTAAAGCCAGACGGACAGCTTTGCCCCGTGGATACTTTAGTTCTCGGGATTTGGGCCCGGCTTAAGAGGATATTTAACCGGTTTAACTTTCAAGCCCACTTGTAACAAACTTTTTTTTGGGACGAGCTCGTATGGTTCCAACGACCCGCATCACTCACTCACACACACATGCACACACCGTAGTTTCCATATATAATGCGCACCGGACTATAAGGCGCACCTTCAATGAATGAAAATGGTTTTCCGAAGATACTATCTAAATATCGTATGTTCCAGTGTATGAGGTGCACCCCTACTGAATGGTGTCTTTTCAAACTTATTCCATATATAAGGCGTACCTTACTATAAGGTGCACCTTCAATGAATGATAAATGTTTTCCATATATTATATATAAATATGTAAAATGTTTTCAAATATAAGGCACACCGCATAAGGTGCTAAGGTTAATTACGACTTCTTCTATGAGGGTTAGAGGGCCTCCGACAAAACCTGTTGTGGCTCAATATCCCTTCACATACTAGGCGCACCTCCGTATAAGGTGCAGGGTCATCTTTTGAAGAAAATCAAGGACGTTGGATGCGCTTTATACACCGTAAAATATGGTATATACCTGTAAATGCTTTCCAAATATAAGGCACCCATGCATATGAGGTTATCTTTGCAAGAAAATGAAGGCTTTTGGGTGTGCCTTATACAGAGAAAATTATCATATACAGGTTACATCCGACTTACAACCGAGTTCCGTTCCGACCAAACGGTCGTAAGTCGAAAACCATTCAAAATGTTGAATCGAGACTCGGAGGCTGACTCGCAAACACCCCACTCTGGTGCCATCACACGGTCGATTGCTGTGCAAGAGTGAGACGTTGGCTGGCCAAAATTGTCGTATACATTGCCGGCCTGCTAGCGCGTTGCGGTGCCAGGCGTAGAATTGTTGGTTTTAAATAGGGTCTGGAGGTCGTGGTTGTAAGTATGGTTGGTCGTAAGTCGAACAGGTCGTAAGTTGGATGTTACCTGTATTATTTTTCTTTGTATTATGTTTATATTTTTTTTATATATTTATATACAGTAAAGTCTCGTTATATCGATATCGGATATATCGATAGTCCCGATTATATCGATACTATTTCTATGCACGCACGGAGAAAATTACATGCAAACAGGGTCGGATATATCGATAGTCCCGGTTATATCGATATTTTTTCGGACTCCCTTGAATATCGATATAACGAGACTTTACTGTATATTGATATTTTTTTTTTGGGCGAGGAGTGGGAGGCAAGGAATACCCCTTCAGAAAAATAAATGGCGACGAAATGGTGATTCACTTTGCAACAGAGGCAAACTCTCACGGGGAGAAGAAAGTTAATTTCCCTCGCCGATTCCTTCCCAAACAATTGAAATTCAGTGTCGAGAAATCAATTAGATTTTGCAATTCCATATCGCGTTTGGAGGGGAAAAAAGGGATGTTGTTATTCATAAGATTCGATCCTACGCAAAGTTTTGAAACACAGCGAGACTCTAGCATCTATATGAGCTGGAGCTGCGACGTCAAGTCCAGCGTGCGGAGTGGACGGTGAGGAAAATACGGCATCAAGTTGAAACAATCCCCTTAAAAATTCATGCACAGCTGGGGTGGCTGATGAATATATTATGTGACAGCTGACAGGAAGTGGTGATGTGATTGACGCCTGGGAAAGTGAGCGGGCTTATCCTGGCTTGCCTAAAGTCCAATACAATTCTGATGCTATTTTGGGACGGTGACAGCAATGGTTTTATTTTTCCTCAGGGGGGAGAATGTCCGGTTTCTATCGGAGAATGACACGGAAGCTTTATTTTTTGCATTGAATTGAACTTATCGGGGAAGTGCATCAAACACACCTATTATCCAAAGTGGTCATGAAGAAGGTGTAGTTTTTTTCTTAAAAAATTTCACCTAAAACCGCTTAATTAGCGCCCAGATTTTAGAGGTCACCTAATGAGGGAGAGGTCGCATTTAGAATCGGAGAACGACTATATTCTTCAGGTACAGCCCAGTACCAAATGACCCAACCAAGTTTTAGGGACCTCTTCTATCGACTAAGTCCTATCGCAACCATGACCTTGACCGGATTTGAACTGACAAGATAAAAGCCCGATGTGAGGATGATTAATGACCGATTCAACGAATGGCAGAATGATAAATTGAAAACCTTTAGCTTGGTCATGTTCACAGACGAAACAATGTCGCCTAACACATCAACTCCTTGCTAGCATGTCATTGACCCGACTGGGGTACGGTACAAAACGGTATACAAAACAAGTTCAGAGATGTCCACAATTACAACGGTCTAAAATTGTAAAACTGTTTTTGTTTTCATTTGGGAGCTACAACCTGGTACTTTTTTGAGCCTCCGTTTCTATCATTGTGGCATCCAAAATAAATAAATAAAAAAAAAATTTGACCATGACTAGTTTCTAAAGCGCACATTCCGAGACTAATAAAAGTCCATGCACCTGCAGCAAAGTCCTTTCATACCAAGTTTCCCTGAACGCCCCATCAAAAGCAACACACGTATAAAGTTACGCTAACAAATACGATCCACCTCACTGGATACGACAGGATGCATTTAGCGGTGGGGTGGGAAAGTTAAGTTCTCCATTTGCATTTTCCATTGGCTCCCGGATTGCTCTGAATAAAACATGGCTCCGTTTCTGTGTGTCCGTGCTATGGTTCGAAATGCGATTGACTGCGAGGGGAAGTCATTTCAAATCCGAGCTGTATAGTTTTTGCCTTTTTTGATGAGCCAATTCCAATAAAGTCGGACCATTGCGTTAAAACAAACAGAATGTGATCATTTGCAGTCATTCGCAGGGCAATATGGCCGCCCATTAAATCTCAAATGCGTCATGACGCAAAAGAGCGCAGACAGCCAGCAAAGCCTTTGGATGCCCTAACATGCCAACATTTTTAACTTTTCAAATGTTTTCTTTCAAACAATCTGGCCATCCTCGATTTTTTGTGCGCTGAATTTAAATGCCGTCTTTGCTATGCAGGAAGTGGAATGGATTACAATACGGCAAGAGTACGTCCAGATGGAAGAGGTGTGGAATGCCCTGCAGCCTATTTACTTTTTCTTTTTTTTCTCTCCCACCCCCCATCTACCATTTTTTTTTGTAATGGGCCATGTAGAAATTGAAAGTGATGACATGCTGCAAGCGGCGGTGGCAAATTGCTACCCGGTGCGGACATCAAGTGTGCAACAGGAGCTCGAAAAGGCAATTGGAGTTGCCGGTTGTATACATATCCAATGGCTTCTGGTCTCGCTAGTTTTAATCTTGACATAAAAGGGGATGAAATATGTATGTGAGGCACACAAATCTGTGGTTTTGGGAACTAACACAGGCCAGTGATTCTTGTGTCCAAAAAGATGCGATTTTCAATCATACGTGCAAGGCACTTAGCGGTAAATATCGATTGAGGATCAGACAAAAGGCAAATAAAACATTTGGCTCTTTGCGTTGTGTGTTGTGTTAAAAAAAAAAAAAAAAATTCCGACGTGAGCGTCCAAGAATGAATCACTCTAATTGAAAGAGGTTGAGTTCCCAAAATGGATACCTTCCTGCTGTCTTCTGGAGCTCCAACTGAAAATACTAGCAAATTAAATCTTTTTTTTCTTTTCTTCGGTAAGCACCGCGTTAACGTTTTATAAAGCACAAAGATATTTTTGAGGTGATGACAGACGATTACACAATAACCGTCACTATCTTGAAGCACCGTGGTGTGAATGTGAATGGTTGTACTTAGCAAATGGCAAAGAAGTCCACGGTGCACTCACAGGTTGACATGTCTTTTGGAAAATGGATGGATGACACTTTACCGTATCAAATCAAAAACCGCCTACGGACGACACGGCGTACTTGGTGTACATTTTATACTTTGAGTCCTTCGAATGGTTCTCTCGAGTGCTCTTTGGTCTTTCCAAAGTGGTCAAACTGTCAGGTGTGTCAGCCTTTTAAGAGCGGTAAATGCCTGCCTGAGATATATTTCCATCAAGAAAAACGGGGGTGGTAGTAAATGCAGTTACATGAGCTCAGACATCAATGGTTCGAACACAGTCATTTGCTGTTCAGCTGACTACGACTGAACGGTGCCAAATATTAACTTAACTCATTACCGAATGTAATTGGGAATTGAACAGTGTCACATGAAACGCCATTTCCGAATTTGTTCGGGTTTTGTCAATGTTTTTCCCTACCGAAAGGGGGGCAGCATTTGCCTTTTGTCCACATTAGCACTTCGTTACAGCTTCATCTTTTGTTAAAGCGCTATATAAATCAATATAGATATATTGTATTGTATTTTGGACAGCCGCCCCCATTTCAAGCTCAGATAACTCCAGATCCGTATACAGTAACTTATACTTTCATCTTAAAAAAAAAGAGTTAATTCATAAGGTTTCTTACTCTGATTTGAATGTTTATGTAGTCCTAAAACTCAATATTCTGTGGCTCCTGCAATTTGAGTGAGAATGACAAAAACCCTGGCAACTGGAGTGGACATATTTTTGCACATTGTCTGGTAGTGAATGAGTTAAGGATTGTGACTCACCGCGTTGGAAATAAGTTTCCAGTTTGCAGTAGGAACAATTAACTATATGCTGACATATAGGTCAGTCACATTGACATTAATGTTAGTGGCTAAGCTAAACAAGCTAATCTTTGGGGCTCTCAAAACGAAGGTCAGGCATCGGGAGTCCGGTTTGGGTGTATATTCACCGGAATGGATTTTTATCGGTTCTACTGTCGACATGCAACATCCTCAGAGGTAAGCTGCTTCCATCTGAGAGCAATTTCAGCAAATTTATCTTGAATGTTGTTGTTTGTGTTTTTTTTTTAATGCGTGTGTGTGTGCACGCAACCCAGATTAACAATTGGTAGAGGATAAAATAAAGTGAAGGGTAAACTTCGAAGGGAGAGAGCAGGTAAAGGGGGACAGAAAATGGATTAAAGCAGTCACCGTTCTGTCTCGAGGGCGTGAAAAAAAAAGCTTGTCGTCTAAAGGCATTTACACATGCAATGTTCTATCGCGCCCTTGCAGACCCTCTATGCATCTTTGTGCAAGTGTTCAGTGGCCTGAGGGTTTGGCAGCGTCCACGCGGCGAGAAAATGGGAGCTTGAAATTTGGAGAGAGCCCGGGCTGAGCTGGCAACGCAAAAAGAATGTTTGCAAATTGGGCGATGTCCTTCACCGTTCTTTTGGTGACGACGATTGCCAACCTGTCGGCAGGTCGGAAGTCGCTAGCCTCCATTCCGGCCGCTGCATAAGCAGCAATTTTTGTGGGGACCAAATTGGCGAGTGTCCCCGATACCTTGGCTTACGAACTCTATGGCGAAAAGTGTGTATACCAAACATTAATTTCCCATAGGAAACCATTAAAATGAGAATAATCCGTTCCCAGGTCCCCATAAAACATAATTTTCTACTTTCTAATTTTCTAACCCTTAAAATGACACAAAATATACCTTATTTTATGTATAACAAATGTACAATGGTATTGTAATTAAAGAAATAAACTGTACAATATAATAAAGTCATTTTATTTACCTTTGTGATGATCGTTGATGGCTTGATGGAATGGAGTGCATTAAACACTTGATGAGGAACGTAGCCTTCTTCCACCGTCTTGAGGAAGGATTCCTTGTAAGCTATGACAGCGTGTAACCACCATCATGCCTCACCATTACATATGACACTATGAATCCCTGTACGACGCTTAAAGGACAACCAACGTCACTTCTTTGTTTCTTAACTGACATCAGAAAAACGTTTTATAGCATCTAAAATACCCAAAACATGCAGTATGATATGTTTATTGAAATGCAAAACACCAATAAAAATGACTTAAAGTGTCCAAAATCTGCAAAAAATTGAGCTGCGAATTGGGCATTTTCAGAAAGTCCCGCCCCCAGTTTGTGACGTCACGCCAAGACGTCTTGCATTGCTTGAGAATCAAAACAATGGCTTCAGATTCGGAGAATATGCTTTCTTGTTACATCTCCATTTATGAATATGATTCAAATAGTTCTGAAGAGGAAAGCATGCATGTTTTCAATCGATTAAAGAATTTATTCCATGCCATTTTGAGGCAACATTGGGGAGAAACGATCACCAGAAAAGAGGCCTCCTTCATTTCCAAAGGCTTTCCTTATATGGAGCTTGGATACCCTCTTCTGGCGGCTTTTGGGTGCAACACAAGGTTTTCAGACCAAACAATATAGCAAAATACATTGACATGATGGAAGGACTGCTACAATGTGTCTTTTTTTCAGTCAGTGGGTGTTCCTTTAGTGACGTCACGTACGGACTTGTCACCAACTCAAAAACAAGACTTCCTAAATATTCAGCGCGAGTCTTAAAACGTAAAATATACAACATATATAAAATATGTATATGCGGGGGAGTCTTTTGAAAATATGCTCAGTAGAAGTCATTTGAAGCCATTTTACAAATTATGGACACAGCTTGTCGGGAGACGTCGGTTGTCCTTTAAAGTTCTCAAACCATCCGTGGCTATCCTTGAATTCATCAATGGATGACGAACTTCCAGGTTGCCTCTTGACGATATCCACGTGAAGTTGCTGTGCTTTCTCTGCGATAATTTTACTTAGTTCATCATCAAGTGTGTTCTGTTCAGCTGGGTTAATAGCTTTTTGCATCAAGTGTACAGATGGCTTGTGCGGGTTATTTGTGGAGCATGATTGATGGGGTATTTTAACCGTGCAGTCTACACTCTGCCGTTGAACTATCAATAAAGTTGAAACGAGTCCAAATTTCACTGTTTTCTATCCACTTTCTTTTCTCTCTCTCTCTCTCTCTCTCTCTCTCTCTCTCTCTCTCTCTCTCTCTCTCTCTCTCTCTCTCTCTCTCTCTCTCTCTCTCTCTCTCTCTCTCTCTCTGTGTGTCGTCTGCCTATCTATTTTAATTTGCAGCTCTGTGTTTCTGTACCCCCCCCCCCTCACTGCTGCGTTCGTGACCAATCACGTGGGGCTTTAACTGAAGACTGGGGGCGGGGAATAGAGGACAAAAACAGGTTGGATGCTATTTCCTTGTTAGAACAGGCTTGTTCACGAACGACACACAACTCATTGTAGCGCTCTGTGTGTATCCCAAAAAATAGTTTGTATGCCAAGATTAAATTCTCATGAATTCAATGTTCGTAAGCCGAAAAGTTTGTTAGCCAAGGCGTTCGTAAGCCGAGGTATCACTGTATTTATATTTATATTTTATGTCGTCATACCCCCTCAAAACTAGAGTGGGTTGAATCCGTCACTGTCCACATCAGTATTGCAATTTAAGCACCGCCAGGCGGGCATGTTAGCATAGCTGCACTGGTTTTATCCTTGTGAAAAAAATTCAATTTCATGACTAGCACTGAACGGATTTGATTTGAATCAACTTCAGGTGAACTAGTATTGAATTTGTTCAGAATGCCGCTCAGGCTTTTCTTGCTGTTTCATTTGCTGCCGTTTCTTCAGAGGAGCAAATTTAAACTTGGAACACACGGATAATGAGGGTGACAAGAAAAGAGAAAAAAAAGGCTTGAAGCAGCATTTACGACGAGGCGGTTCGACGTGTGCTCGAGTATTTTCGGTGCTGGGAAGGAGCGCAAGCTGACATTTTCGTGTCACTCTAACCGAGCGAGTTGGGAAGATTTTTGCACCTTTGGTCAAAATGGGAGGACCTCATTAGCTTTGCGCACATTAATACAAGTCGATTTTAACACAAAGCATTAAGGTGTCATGGACTGTAGAAGGACATCATAGTTTGACTGCGACATTACACTTAGTCATGTTCCTTATTTATATTTGGATGCCCAAACAAAAATTTATTTAATTTATCCGGATGCACAGAGCAGGTTGAACTATCGCAGCTTGGAATTGAAGCGGATTTACATGGGAGAGGAGATGTGAGACAGTCTCTTTTCATGTTTGCTTTCAAAACTTATCTTGTAGCTGACGGGCATGTTCCACCATGACGTCGCTGATCCACTGGAGAAAAGGATGCTTTGATCCTCTCCTCTTTTATCTAGAACAGTCTAATACAAAAAAGAGGGTGCAGAACGTGCTAAAGATTGTTGTTGTTTTGTGTCAGATTATTATTTTTGTTGTTTGTTTTTGACTTCAAAATGGCGCCGCGAGAATGGCTGCCTTTACAGCAGCTCCTGTATTTTGTTTTTCTACTTCTTCCCTTCCTTTCCCCTTACTTTCATCACTTAGCTGCGAAATGCAAAGTTCTTTATTTACAAGACTAAGAAATCCAACGTTTGCAGTGTTTTCAACGTTCCAACGTTTGCAGTGCTTTCAGGATACAAACGCCATCTGCCCTTGCAGCCATCCGGTGTCAAAATGCCATTGGAGGAAACAGCGCGACAGACTAAAAAAAAAGCCCAGCGGTCCAAGAATCCCACTCTTGGTCGCGGTTTCCGGACATCCGCAGCGTATGTAAGCAAGCAACGGACCGAGAAGCGAATGACCCTGCAAGGCCGACGATGCGGGGCGTGCGTGACTGCCGGCGAAAAGGCAGAGCAGGCACGGTGGGGACTGGGCTGACCGATAGGCAGTCATTCGCACGATGGTCGGTTAGTTTGATCACCATTCGTGATTCTGAGATATGTGAGGAGAGGGGGGAGTGGGAGGTTGGGGGGGTGAAGGCAGAATGCCAGTACCCTCCTTCTTTTGACGCAGTCACTCGCCGGTCGAAACGTCTGCCGGCACACACGCATCCACGTACACACTGTATGTGGCGCGCACACACGTCAAACCCTACCAACAAGGTCTGCCAACTCACATCTGTAAAACTTTTTCATGGCTGCAGGCTGTTATAAGGGATGGGGAGTGGGAGCGGTGGGCAGGGAAGGGGGAAAGATAGGTGGGGAGATAATCAGGGATGAAACTCACAAACACACAAGCCCAGAAAGGCTTCTAATAAACCTTTACGAGTCGAAGCAGAAAGATGTCGGGAATGTAGAACGATGGATGATTCGATAAGGAAAGGCAAAGAGAGAAAAGAGGTGAGAAAGACGCGGAGGAATCCATCTACCATGCAAAATCTTAAAACTTGCATTTTAATTCAGATGAACTAATTATCCGCGATCATCCATGATACAGTCTTGTAATTACAATGCAACGAAATGGACTAGCTATTAGGTATATAGCTAGCTATCCGGCTAGCTATTTGAGTCAGGAAACATATTAGCTATCTAGTTAGCTAGCTATCTATTAGCTATCTAGAATTCTATTAGCTAGCTATCTAGCTTTCTTTTTGAGCTATTCCGGGTTGAGTGTGGCACGTGTGGCTGCCGCTGCTCACCCACAGAAAAACTCACCCTGTAACTGTAAAGTGACCTTGAGAGTATTGAAAGGTGCTTATAAATGAAATGTATTATTATTAAATGTAGCTTGTATCATATATCTGCTTTCCTCATTGCATTCAAGCATTTTGTGGTCAAGATTGCTATGCAGCAGAATAATGCCGTACTTTTGCACTGAAAAGATGTTATGCCTGATATTGCAATAAAAAAAAATCTTTGAAAAATTGCAATGTGGGCATATGTAGTTTATGGATCCATATTTAAGTGGTGGATTAAGTCTATACAAAGTCCTGTGTTTGTGTGTGTGTGTGCGTATGTGTGTCTGTGCATGTGAGTGTGTGTACATGAGAGAGAGAGAGAGAGAGAGAGAGAGAGAGAGAGAGAGAGAGAGAGAGAGAGAGAGAGAGAGAGAGAGAGAGAGAGAGAGAGAATGAGAGCGAGACTGAAAGAGAGAGAGAGAGAGAGAGAGAGAGAGAGAGAGAGAGAGAGAGAGAAGCGAGAGAAAGCGAGAGAGAGAGAGAGAGAGAGAGAGAGAGAGAGAGAGAGAGAGAGAGAGAGAGAGAGAGAGAGAGAGAGAGAGAGAGAGAGAGAGAGAGAGAGAGAGAGAGATGGAAAAATAATGGAGAGCTGCGTGGAAATCCAGAGTTCAGCTATCCAACGCGGAGAGCAGTTCCTAAATGTCACTGCGGCCCCCGCAGGGCTTAGCTTCCTGGTCGTGGAGGATTATGGGAAAAATGTCAAGGAAAGTCTGAGGTACTGAGGAGAGCAAACAAGGGCAAGATTGAGGGAGAAATGGCGCATTGGGGAGCAAGAATTAGAAGGGAAGATAAAGAGCCAGACAGTGCCAGAATGGCTTTTACAGTGTAACCGGGAGGAACAAGTGGTGGGTGGCCTGCACGCATAAGGGGTGCTTCAAAAAACCCTGCATTGTTTATTTATTTATTTATTTATTTATATTAAAAGCTTTAAAAAAAAGTAAAATTCATCTATGGGTGCATCTCTGACGAGGTATCCTGAACTATAGCAAACAGTTTGATATTTTTGCGCCGCTTCATATCTCACCACATTGAAGGTTACTTTCACAGGTGAGGGTTCAAATCAGCTTGAATGCGTCCCAAATCACAAGCACTATGGAAAAATAGATACATAGATAAACAGATAAATAGTTAAATAGATAACTGGATAAATAAATAAATAAATAAATAAAGACATAAATACATCAATGCATAAATACACACATACATAAATACATAAATACTTAAAGGAGAACCGACAGCATTTTTTTTTTTGTTTCCTAACTGACATCAGAAAAACGTTTTATAGAATCTAAAATACCCAAAACACGGAGGATGATACTTTTAGTCAAATGCAAAACACCAATACAAATGACTTAAAGTGTGCTGAAACTTCAAAAAATTGCAACAGGAATTGGCCAGTTTCAGAAGGTCCCGCCCCCTCGTTTGTGGTGCCTTGCCTTGCTCAATCAAAACAATGGCTTCAGATTCGGAGATCATGCTTTCTTGTTACTCATCCAGTTATGAATATGATTCAAATAGTTCTGAAGAGGAAAGCATACATGTTTGCAATCGATTAAAGAATTTATTCCGTGTCATTTTGAGGCAATGGTGGGGGAAATGTCGCACCCAAAAAAGGTAGAAGATGGCGACAAAGCTCCGTGGAAAAATGGGTCAAAACTTTTGTCACAACACACAAGGATTCACCATCGCATTATTTATGTGTTTTCCTTCTAATTTCGCCATCAACACGGATTATCACGAAGTTTTCAGACCAAACAAAGTACTGCAAAATGCATTGACGTGATGAAAGGACTGCTACAGTGTGTCCTTTCTCGGTCAGAGGCGTTCCTTCCATGACGTGATGTCAGGACTCGTTACCAACTCAAAAACAAGACTTCCTGAATATTCAGGCGTGAGTCTTAAAACGTAAAATATAGCTATATGCGGTGGAATCTTTGTAAAATACGCTCAGTAGAAGTCATTTGAAGTGATTTTACAAATTATGGACACAACTGGTACGGAGGCGTCGGTTGTCCTTTAAAGGGCAACCGACGTCAAGTGTCCAAAATCTGCAAAAAATTGAGCTGCGAATTGGGCATTTTCAGAAAGTCCCGCCCCCAGTTCGTGACGTCACGCCAAGATGTCTTGCATTGCTGGAGAATAAAAACAATGGCTTCAGATTCGGATAATATGCTTTCTTATTACACATCCAGTTATGAATATGATTCAAATAGTTCTGAAGAGGAAAGCATACATGTTTGCAATCGATTACATAATTTATTCTGTGTCATTTTGAGGCAAACGGGTGGGGGGGAATGTCTCACCCAAAAAGAGGCAAGAAAATGGCCACCGAGCTGTGAGGAATGAATCAGCCCGTTTCCATAGGCTGATAAATTCTTCCATGGAGCTTGTACTCCCTCTGCTGGTGGCTTTTGGATGTAAAATAAGGTTTTCAAAAAAACAGTACAGCAAAATACATTGACGTGATGGAAAGACGCTACAATGCGTCTTTTTACGGTCAGGAGGCGGTCCTTTTCTGATGTCACGTGAGGACTCGTCACCAACTCAAAAACAAGGCTTCCTGAATGTTCAGCGCGAGTCTTAAAAGGTAAAATATAGCTATATGGGGTGGAATCTTATTAAAATACGCCCAGTAGAAGTCATTTGAAGTGATTTTACAAATTATGGACACAACTGGTACGGAGGCGTCGGTTGTCCTTTAAATGTAAATAAACATACAGATAGTGTAGCTAGATAGCTTGATAGTTACACTAGGTAGATGCAGTACGCTAGCGAGATAGACACACTCGCTAGATGGATACGCTACCTAGGTAGATACGTTAGCTACATCGATACACAAGCGAGATCGACACGCTAGCTAGATAGGCTAACGAGATAGATACGCTAGCTCGATAGCTAGATAGGTATGCTAGTTAGATATATAAGCTATCTAGACAGATAGATAGTTAGATAGCTATACAGGATTCCTTAGGCACGGCAAATTGCATTCGATATTCAACCTCCATAAGGTCCACGCTACGGCATTCAATTACAATAAGTGGCCAATGTCGTGATGGGCACCGAGAGGTTTGGCCACCTCTCTGGTGTCGTTCTATACACGCTCCTTTCTTCGGCGAAGTGTATAAGCAACAACGCTCATCCTCGCCAGTGCTATCATAAACAAACTGTGATTTAAAAGCCATCTATAGGGCCATGGGAGTGCATTGCGAGTACACTGTGTGTCACGTTGCATCGTATTCACAGCCCGCGTGGCATCCATCACCATTATTGTTGGAGCGCAGAGCCCAAGTCACTCCCAGGAACAATTTCATTTCACTAACCCCCCACCCCCACCCTGTCTCTCTCTTCATACTGCTGCCATCATCAACCTCTCGTTTTCCACTTTTTTTTTGATCCCGCAGGATTTAAGCAAGAAACTCGAGCGGACGAGAACCTCCCATGAATGTCTGCAGTAATCCCTCAAACACACTCCACCTTAGCAAGGCAGCACATTATTTTAAAGCCGCCTTTAAAATGAACACACGCTTGTCATTCTGGAAGCAGAACAAAATGGCGTGCCAGGGTAGATTCAACAGCTTCTGCCCGGGATGCAGCGTAGCGACTGCAGCAAACAGAGGAGTCATTCCGTGATCATGAGACATGTGACGGTTGGCTCGGTGGCGTCCAAGTCGGCTGCTGAGCTCAATACGAACACGCCGATGACAT
This sequence comes from Hippocampus bargibanti, assembly GCF_051943395.1. Lineage (NCBI taxonomy): Eukaryota > Metazoa > Chordata > Actinopteri > Syngnathiformes > Syngnathidae > Hippocampus > Hippocampus bargibanti. The sequence goes on along the minus strand of NC_142753.1, from coordinate 3,660,554 downwards.
AAAATGCAATCGCATGTTATTGTCAGTCGATCACGCTCAGCACCGCTCAGAATGCACTCATCTATATTAGCTCCTGAAGACCCCCAAGGTGGGCTGGTCAAATGTTGATTTCCCAGTCTGAGTCTGGGAGATTTAAGATTGGGCGGGTGTGAAGGCGGAGGGGAATTACCATTCAAGCCGAAGGTTGGAGAAGTGATCCTGCCCTCTGGCTGTTTTCCTCTGATCGATGCCCAAAGTTGATCAGGCTGAGTGCAATGAATGTCAATGTTTATAGGGGGAGGGTGCGGGGGTGGGGTCTCCCGACTCAAACATGGCCTCAATTTCAATGCTCGTTTTCACGCCGCTTTTACTTCGGAGCTAAATTATGATGCACCAATTGCCAATTGGAATTCATCTCGCTGAGACGCTAATATATATAGCATGCAAACTGCCCCATTTTCCAGTGTATTAGGTGCACCCCCAAGGAATGGTGTATTTTGAAACTTTGTTCAAAATCACAGGATGGGTGGATTCAAGTAGCTTGTGCATCTCAGTTCATCAATTCGTCCTGCAAATTCAACAATTTCTCAACCACCATCTCCCAGCTCTGTTTGCGAATTGTTGCAGTCCACATCATCTGCATAAAAGCATAATGAAAAAAGTGTAGTCATCATATATTGCAAATCAATCTTGTGCTCTTCAAATTAATTTCTTCGCTTAGAAACTAATAAAGGTGAATGCGATCATTCATTCAATTCAAATTGTTATTATATATATGAATCAAATCATCTGTTCTTTGACTTCAGGGGAATAACAATTGTCAGGTCAAAACGAGTGTAATGATCATTTCACAATCATTATTTCAACAAATCTATAACCTTCTCCTTGTGAAAAGTCCAATGATACCAACTGGTGAATCTCTTTTAAGTAATTAATCACCAGCAAATCTAGTTACAGTTACCTTGCCAATTTCATCCTATTCAAGATAAATGTTCCTGTTATTTATCCCAATTTATTTTATGTAATTCTTCCAAATGTTCCTGTCATTTACGAGAGGTCAACACCGTGGAATGCGGTGGGGGCCTCTGGGTGTTAAACCCCTCTTTGAAGCCCTCTGCTGACAAAAACCCTTGATAAGGGGCATCGTAAATAACTGGCTTCTCGCAAATGGCCTAATCAAGCCATATACATAACAAAGTTTAGCTCAATCTAACAAAACTAATCCTATAATTGTATAAATTCACTATTTGACTGTTATTTTATACAATTTCCATTTCATTCTGCATTCACCCAAATCAGGATTTCAAAATTACTTGTCCTGATCACAGACAAAAACATTGGAATTCTGAGTTCAAGGTGTCCAATTCTCTTAGTGAAAACACTTTATCAAATCTAACAAAAATATTTTACTTTTGCCTTCAAATTCACTCAAGTTTAGCCTCTGTTTATTCATTTGTTTGTTGGCTTATTTATTTGTTCACTCAGTCTAATTTGCCTGACTATTTAATTCAGTTTTTGTTTCAAGTGGACGGTATTCGTCAAAAAGCTATGGGGGACGTTCATGAGGACGTCGAGCGGAGACGAAAGTCTCCTCGCTGCATGTTTGGACAGGTTTCCCGAGGAGATAGGATAGTCGACTCCATGGCACCCGGTTGAGTCCTCTTTTAATGACAAGGCAGCCTCTCGTCCTGTGAAAGAAGAGAGGCCGAGGCGGCAGAATCACATTCGGCAGGAACAATGTTTTTTTGCACAATACGTTTGTGAATGTTAACGCAACCCTTTATTCATTTTATTTTCGTAGCAAGCATTAGCAAGGATGAAGTGAGGAGGGCGCTGAAGAGGATGAAGGGGGGAAAGGCACTCAGGCCTGATGATTTACCAATCGAGGTATGGAAGTGTCTTGGAGAGGTGGTGTTCCTGACTGGGTTATTTAACAAGATCTTAGATGGTGAACAGATGCCTGCAGAATGGAGAAGTGTAATTGTGCCCTTTTTTTAGAACAAAGGAGATGTGCAGAGTTCTACTGACAGAAGAGGAATAAAGTTGATGAGCCATACAATGAAACTCTGGGAAAGAGTAGTTGAAGCGAGACTAAGGGCAGAAGTGATCATTTGTGAGCAGCAGTATGGCTTCATGCCAAAAAAAGAGTACGACATATGCAGTGTTTGCTTTAAGAATGCTGATAGAGAAGTACAGAGAAGGTCAGAAGGAATTGCATTGTGTCTTTGTAGATCTGGAGAAAGCGTATGACAGGGTGCCCAGAGAAGAGCTGTGGTATTGCATGAGGAAGTCTGGAGTGACAGAAAAGTATGTCAGAGCGGTGCAAGACACGTATCATGACTGTAAGACAGTTGTGAGGTGTGCTGTCGGTGTGACAAGAATTCAAGGTGGAGGTGGGACTCCACCAGGGGTCAGCTCTGAGCCCCTTCTTATTTGCTATGGTGATGGACAGGCTGACCGACGATGAAGGACAAGAATCTCCTTGGACCATGATGTTTGCAGATGACATTGTGATCTGTAGCGAGAACAGGGAACAGGTGGCGGAGAAACTAGAGATGTGGAGATATGCCCTGGAAAGGAGAGGAATGAAGATCAGTCGCAGCAAGACGGAATATATGTGTGTGAATGAGAGGGATCCAAGTGCAAGAGTGATGCTACAGGGAGAAGAGATAAAGAAGGTGGAGGATTTTAAGTACTTGGGGTCAACTGTCCAGAGTAATGGAGAGTGTGGAAAAGAGGTGAAGAAGTGTGTCCAGGCAGGCTGGAGCGGCTGGAGAAAGCGGCTAGGATGAAAGGAAATGTGTATAAAACTGTGGTGAGACCAGCCATGATGTTTGGACTGGAGACAGTGCCACTGACGAAAAGACAGGAAGCAGAGCTGGAGGTAGCAGAGCTGAAGGATGAAGAAGGATGCTGAGCCTTGAACTGCCAGGCAGGAGACCGAGAGGAAGACCGAAGAGGAGGTTTATGGATGTGGTCAAAGAGGACATGAAGGTATCTGGTGTGAGAGAAGAGGATGCACAAAAGATATTATAGATATTGTTAAATATTCAATGGTTGTTGGGGGAAAAAAAATCTAAACAGTTTTAGTATCATAAATGAGCCCTGTGTTTTGACGCTCTGAAAAATATTTGCTTTCCGTGTCTTCTGAGGTGTTTTCGGATAGACAATCCAAAAGTCATTTCAACCAGATGACTTCTATGTTTGTACGGCGAAGTGGAAGGGGTGGGGGAGTAGTGCCTGTTTACAACTCTTTCGTGTGCAGGGGGTAATACGTCCGAGCGTGATGGAGAGTGAAGCTCGCTGGAGAAAACCCAGAAAAGAAAAACACTTCAACGACAAATTCACTTCCTGCGAGCTAGCTCTCACTCGCTCTTTGCTTGGCCGTCAGCCGCCTCACGCCAAAGAGCGCATGAGAGTCGGGCATGGGCGGATCATGACTCTGCCCGTGTTTGTGAGCGCGCGCATGTGGAATTAGTTTCTGACTGCACGTGCTTGAGCACGTCCTCCCAGTTTCACAGAGATGAAGCCGAGCATCTCTCTTCCTGTTGTACACAAACCAAACACCAAACACAAACTGGGGTGAAAATGATACAATTGGAAATTTGACTAGGGAGGGAAAAAAATAAAAATTACAAATTACAAATCTCACACACAATCCAGAAGACATTTTTTTTGCCTGAACTTGGGGTAACTCATTCACTGCTAGCCGAAAATGTGTCCACTCCAATGCCAGGGTTTTTGTCATTTTTGTTCAAATCGCAGCACCCACAGAATATTGAGTTTTAGGACGACATATATATTAAATTCAGCGTAAGAAACCATAGACTCTCTTTTTCTTCTGAAAAAAGAGTTAATTCCGAAGTTCTATGGTTCAGCCGCCCCCCATTTCAAGCTCAGATAACTCCAGACTCATATAACTTGGGAATTAACTGTGGGTGCTGCAATTTGAGTGAAAATGACAAAAACCCTGGCACTGGAGTGGACACATTTTCTTCACATCGTCTGGCATTGAATTAGTTAATTTATTTAATGGCTGTTTTAACATTTTTTTCATCTCAATAATTATAACTATGATGATGTTATAGTGAGTGAAATTAAATATGTTATATACTTTCACTATGTATTTTTCTTTTATGTATATTTCTTTATGCATTGTTGCAACATCGCTTTCTGAGAGAGGCGAAGAGGGTTGGTGGTATCGACATTGGCTCTCCCGTGATTCATACAGGGTTCCGGTTCACTCAAGGCAGTCTTCTGCTGGAGGCGCTGATGGTGTCGCTGAGGTTTTTCATTTGGAGGGAATAAATGGTTATGAGTTGTACGATGAAATTTAAAGGACAACCGACATCACTTTTTTGTTTCCTACCTGACATCAGAAAAATGTTTTATAGCATCTAAAATACACAAAACACCAGTATGATATTTATATTCAAATGTAAAACACCAATAAAAATGACTTAAAGTGTCCAAAATCTGCAAAAAATTGAGATGCGAATTAGGCATTTTCAGAAAGTGCCGCCCCCAGTTCGTGATGTCACGCCAAGACGTCTTGCATTGCTGGAGAATCAAAACAATGGCTTCAGATTCGGAGAATATGCTTTCTTGTTACACATCCAGTTATGAATATGATTCAAATAGTTCCGAAAAGGAAAGCATACATGTTTGCAATCGATTAAAGAATTTATTCCGCGCCATTTTGAGGCAACATTGGGGGGAAATGGATCACTAAAAAAGAGGCAGACAATGGCGACTGAGCTCCTGTGAGGAATGAATCAGCCGGTTTCCACAGGCTGATAAATTCCTCATATGGCGCTTGGTCGCCCTCTTCTGGCTCTTTTTGGTGCAACATCATGTTTTCAGACCAAACAAGCAAAGCAAAATGCATTAACGTGATGGAAGGACTGCTACAATGTGTCCTTTTTTCATCAGGGGCGTTCCGTCAGGGGCGTTCCGTCAGGGGCGTTCCTTCAGTGACGTAACGTACGGACTCGTCACCAACTCAAAAACAAGACTTCCGGAATATTCAGCGCGAGTCTTAAAAGGTAAAATATAGCTATATGCGGAGGAATCTTTGTCAAATACGCTCAGTAGAAGTCATTTGAAGCCATTTTACAAATTATGGACACAACTTGTCTGGATACGTCGGTTGTCCTTTAAGGTTACTTGGTGTTTGTTGCTGTTTTTTTTTTTTTGTTAAAGTAAATGCTCTTACCTAAATGAGTTTTGTCTGCCATCTCAGCATTTGTCTGAGCTGTCACTGCTTCTTTGTGACGTGTCAAAAAAAGAAATAAATATATAAGTAAATAAATACGAAGATAACTAAATATGTAGATAAATAAATATGAAGGTAAATAAATAAATAAATAAATAAATAAATAAATAAATAAATAAATAAATACATAAACTGACCAGTTTGGCAAATAACACTCTGAGTAGGCCGAGGTTGGAAACCAACCCTCAACAGTTGAATCAATGTGTTGGATAGCAGCGTAACTAATCAAGAAAATAAGTTTGCACACACATACACACAATTGTAAAACCTGGAGGAAAACATTCTGTGATATATTAGATTTAAAAATCTCATATCCCTCCCTTGCATTTTTGCTTAGAAATCGACAAACACCCCTTGAACCATCACACTCAGAAAAACAAATGGAAAAAAAAATATTGAATCAAGGCACACCAAAACATATTGATAATCGGTACACAAATTGAACCACATACACCAGAATCATAATCAAACCTCGGGGGGACAAAAAGGTTCCACCCTGTGCGTATAATATTGTCACTTGCAATCATTTGAGGACACACCGCTGTTACAGAATGCTGTGTTGCTCGTTCGTCCCTGTGTGACTTTGACACCTATTTTTGTATCCCCCGCAGCTATTGTCTTGCTTCCCTCAACTGAAGCCAATTAGCTCGGCGACATCGGTAAAATATAAAGACACGGTGATGCGCTGTAGCATTTGGGATTCAGCCGTTTCGGTGGGGGAGAATGTTTAAGAAGTAACGTCTAGGAAAAAAGAGAGAGAGTTTGAAAGTGTGGCAAGGAAATGGCAGAATTGTCTGTTGCTAAGTTACAGCACACAACACTTGCACCTCAGCATCTCTCTGGTAATTAGTTCCATATCACTTTCTTTGTAAGATACGGCGGAGAAAATGACAAAGTGGAAAACTAAACGGCAAATGAAGTAAACATTATTGTCAATAGGTGATGATCATAATACAGTTGAAACACATGTACCTCTTCTTTTCCTTTCGGCTTTTCCCTTCAAGGGGTCGCCACAGCAAATCAGTGTCCTCCATCTTTAGAGGTTTGATCCGCATGTTTGTTTTGGCCAAGCTTTTACGTCGGATGCCCTTCCTGACACAACCCTCTGTATTTATCCGGGCTTGGGACCGGCACAAGAAGACATATGTACCAATAAACATATTTATGTGTCTGAGTTTCATTCATATAGTAGCTAGATAGGTTCTGTGCTTAACAAGTGCAGGCAGATCACATGTTGACATGTTGCTCAATGAAATATGGAAAATGTCACATTTATTTGTGCTATCGTAGTCTGAATTATAACGCTTGCATATCTATACGCCCACACGTGTGTGTTGGAATTTTGTCAACACATTTAAAGAGCATGAAAATGGATAATTCTGGGGAGTTATCGCTGCTTATTTTGTGAAATGGACGACTTAAAACATTCAGGTGAAATGTACATTGAGTGGCAAATTGTCCTCATCACGTTTGCTGTTGGATGTTCAACTTGCAAAAGACCAGCGGCTTAACAACTCCGTGTTCAGCCGTCAACACTTTTTTCACCCCCAACTACTGCAACCTGCAATATTAAAAAAGGATATAGGTATGAGCTAAATGCTGCGCGTCGTCGGTCAATTAGCGTGATAGGTAAAAGTGACAACGTTAGATGAGTTACTGTACTTGCATTGATTAAAAACAGCTGCGTGTGCTTGAAAGTGAACGTGTTTCAAGTTCCCAAAGTTGCTGGTTGGTCGTGACAAAAGTTCCAAACGTTGGTCAATCGTGTTTAGTTGATATTTTTTCAGTCGCCGTAATTAAATGCCAACTAAAGTAGACTGCAGGAATAGTTTGCATGACATATACGGACTAATTGCGGCTTGCTGCTTGTGCAGAGACTCTACGAAAATGACAGAGAGGAAAACAGCTGGGGAATGGAATGGGCGTGACATCTCATGCAAATATATTCTTCTTCGTGTCAATAGTTGTGGGGCCAAATCGGCGTTGTGAATACATTATCGCCAACTACTGGTTCTGGATTGTGATGGGTAAAAATTACTTCCGGGTTGAGTGAAACTTTCCTATGAACTGTGACTGTCGTGTCCTTTGAGTGTTGAAAGGCGCTTATAATGAAATATATTATTTATTATTGTTATATATTTTTTCGAGATTTCTCAAATTAAAATGTTAATGAGTCATAGGTTTAGCTAAAATTTGATAAAGTATATTCCACATTGTAAAGAAAATCACCAAGTTGTCTCATTATTTGTATTTAATTTAAAAAAGAACCGATTGTCAAATGTAATTCTAGTTTTGTGGTTATTTTTATCATTTCAAATAACGTACGGCATACTACAACTTTTATAGAGGAATTGTAGTCATTTAAAAGGGCAGCGATTAGCCAAGGTTGACAGTGTCCCGGTTTGCAAAGTGGTGATGGCAGTTGTGGATCCGAAAAAGCAGGCAGCAGGGAGCGGCAGGTTGTATTTCAGAAATTGTATTAAAATAAAGTCAACAGGAACAAAATCCAAAACATCAAAATCGTCTGAACAGAAAAATACAAAGTATCAAAGAAAAACCAAGAGTGAATGAAACAAACCCTTGCACAGCATACAATGCATACACAATGCATGCACAATGCATACAATTGCATACAACACGTCTGTGTAAGCTCTCAGTCGTACAGGAGTGGTCCATCGATGAGAAGGTTTCTTCAGCCGTCATCTGTACAAATTTGAAGGTTTCGGACGTTTCGCCTCCTATCCAAGAGGCTTCGTCAGCAAACTAAAGTCTGACTGGTCGTATCGGCCCTATTTATATATCCCTAATGTCCAGCCATGACGGAGCCGGACACAGCTATGATAGGTCCCTACTCTCAGGTTGGGGGGAGCAAACCGGTCTGGTGGGGTGAGGTTCAATTTGGATCGTTCATACAATAGCCTGCTTAGGCAAAACAGGTTAGGCAACATTCGTAATGCTGATGAGGTGATACCGGTGGGAGTGGGGGAAATGGGCCAGTCGTTAGTCAGGAATGTAGGAACAATCAGTGAGGCCACAGGGAGTGGTCCTCTGCTCCCCCCCCAACCTGAGAGTAGGGACCTATCATAGCTGTGCCATGGCTGGACGACCCGACGGCGAATGGTCGTGCCGGGAGTCATTTTGACTACCACTGATTGGAACGACCAGCACCTGCGAGGCTGCAGGCGGGGCCGACAGGCCACCCGTTGGTCGCCAACCAGATGATGACAGACAGGTATGATGATTCAAGTTCAGTTTGTTTGTTTATTTATTCATATGTTTACTTATTTATTTATTAGTGAATATATTTGTTATTTATTCAGGTTTATTTGTGTATTATGTTGTCTGTCCTTTGACTTGACAGGCAATTTGTGTTTTGCTTTATTCTCACCTTTTTCTTGCTTCTTTGTGACATGCGTCCTTCAATGTACTTGTCGGTCTTCATCCAAAGCCTCTTATCTCTATGCATGTGGAATCCTCATTCTGTTTGCATTCCTTCTGGACACCTGACCTATGCATGTGGGTGGAAAAAAGGGGAAATCCATGATTGAGTATGAGTGAGAGAATGACGTGTGTATGCAAGAGAGATATTTCTGTGACCTTCTGCTTGGCGAACCACCATCTGACAAAGAAATGAGCTGGAATGGAGTGATGTGGCAGAGAAGAGAGGAGACTGTTAATGAGAAAGTAGTAGGATGGAGGATGTCGTGGGGAAGGAGGGCGGGAGGGACGTTGCGTTGGCAACGGATTTTTGACATGCTTCTAAGTGAAAACACCCCATCCTCATCTTCTTCTTCTATTCCTTTCGGCTTTTCCCTTCAAGGGTCACCACAGCAAATCAGTGTCCTCCATCTTCAGAGGTTTTATTCGCATCTTTGTCTCATCTCATCTCATTTTCCGTACCGCTTATTCCTCATTAGGGTCGCGGGGGTTGCTGGAGCCTATCTCAGCTGTCTTCGGGCACGAGGCGGGGGACACCCTGAATTGGTTGCCAGCCAATCGCAGGGCACACAAAGACATACAACAGTCACTCTCACACTCACATCTCGGGACAATTTGGAGTGGTCAATCTGCCTCTCATGCATGTTTTTGGAGTGTGGGAGGAAACCGGAGGACCCGGAGAAAACCCACGCGGGTCCGGGGAGAACATGCCAACTCCACACAGGGAGGCCGGACCGGGACGCGAACCTGCGACCTCTGCACTGTGAAGCCGGTGTGCTAACCACTCGACTACCGGGCCGCCCCGCATCTTTGTTTTGAACTTAATAAAGATGAAGATGCTTGATAAAAAGTCAATAATAGCAAGAATAATAGTCTCCGGCAACATTTAAATAAAGTAAAACTACTCACCATATAATACAATGCAAAATGTAATCATTTCATTGTGCATGGTTTAAATCTGAGTGACAGTTGACCTCTCCAACGTGGCCGCCATATATTGCCGGCTTCGACAGGAAGTTCTCGACATGGCTACATGGCGGCCATGATGCAGAGGTAAAAAAAAAAAAAAAGAAGAGTTGTACCGAAATGTGACTTCTGTGGATCGTGCGGGGTTTGCAAGTAGACTTTTTAATTTGAAATCTGAACGCTCTTACAGAAACGTTGGTTTTATATGAATGGCAAACATGTGAGTCAATTTTTGTGCGGAAAAAAGATCATTTTCATTATACGGTGATGTTTGACTATACATACACATTATCCTCCATCCCCATCACTTATCAGCACCGTCAATAATCGCGCTTCCCCCAAACGCAACACACTTCCACAATTCAGACGTCCCCATATCAATAAAGGTCAATCTCCTCCCTTTGTCGTGTGCGCTGGATCTATGTCACTGGAGCATCTTTATGTGTGTCTGCCGTGGCCTGATCTTTCTATTCCTCTTCCAAACGGTACCGACCTTTCTCGAAAAGGCCACGCCGTGACACGGCCCACATGCTCAAAAACCTCAAAGACACACATCTGCGCTCGTGCAAAAAAGTACACAATGTGGCCGGGCCCCAAACACCTCAGGGTGGTCGGAAGAGGCTTCCAAAATCCCTCTAACCTTTGTCGGGTTTGTAGCCCATAAGCAAGTCCACAATGGCAAACTGATGGTTTATTGTCCCTATAAACAAGGCGAACAGAACAGTTCTTCCTCTGTGGCAACTTTTCTTCTTTACAACAACGAGGCTGTGGCAAAATATCAGATGACGGTTTCTCCATTTCACTCCGAATCATCACACATGATCATGCAACTAAAACACGCAACGGAATGGCGCGTGTCCATAAATATCATCCTTTGAACATCCATAAAACATGACAAAATGCATCAATAAAACACGACAGATTGCATTGAGACACCGAAGACGGTTTGTCATCACGCGTCGCGTGGAAACAGAGGCAACAGGTGCTTTTGAGTAAATCTGTATTCACGGAGAATTAGTTTTTTAGTTGTATTTTTTAAATTCCCAAATTGGAGAGTAAGAGCAAAGACATGAGATCAGGGTGCCCGAGAAAGGCACTGTCGCCCCCTGTTGGCAGTTTTCTGCAACTATTTATTTATTTATTTATGTATTCATGTATTTATGTATTTATGCATTTATGTATTTATGTATTTATGTATTTATGTATTTATGTAATTATGTAATTATGTCTTTATGGCTTTATGTATTTTGGTATTTATGTATTTGTTTATGTATGTATTTGTGTGTTTATGTATTTATGTATGTATTTATTTATTTCTGTATGTATGTATTTATTTATGTGGTTATTTATGTATTTTTTATTAGTGTATTTATGTATGTATGTATTTATTTAGGGAGCTCAGTAGATAGGTAGCGAGCCAGCGAGTTAGCAAGCCAGCTAGTTAGCTATGCAGCTAGTTAGCTATTCATCTAGATAGCTAGCTAGTTAGTTCATTAGTCAGCTAGGTAGGTACGTTGCTATGTAGCTAGGTATCTAGTTCGCTAGCCAGCTAGTTAGGGCGCCAGCTAGTTAGTTAGCTAGGTAGCTAGTTTGCCAGTTAGCTCGCCAGCTCGTTAGAAATTCAGCTATATAGGTAGTCAGTTAGTTAGTTAACTAGTTAGGTAGTTCATTAGGTAGTTAGCAAGCCAATTATTAAGTTTTTAGTGAGTTATCTCACCAGCTGGTTATCTAACCACCTAGTTATCTCGCTAGCTAGATAGCCAGTTAGTTAATGATGTTAACTTTTGTTGACTTTTTGTTTGACGTTCCAAGATTTAAACTGCCCCCCCCCCCCCCCAATAATGCTCAATGCACGAAAGAAGATGAAAAAATGGCTACGCTGGTATTCCAGTCAGTGCCAGAAAAGACGTAACTTGGAGGACGTAGAGATTCAGCCGCCATCTTGAACCACCATCTCCTCCATTTACCTTAATTGTATCGAAGCAACTGTGTTGGGAAATGACACAGCAAAATCGTGACAGATTTTGACAGCCTTTATTTATATATTTATTTTAAAGACAGACACCTATGCAAATTCATAATCAGTTTTTTTTATAACAAATTAAATAAGGAAAGAGCAAATGCTTTGCGGCACATTTGGATATGACACTTGGCACGTTACGCCGCATTTCAGGTCGTCTCGTCACAAATCCCCGCCAACCTCCTCTTGTCTCTTAATGATGGATTAGACTTCTCATGGTATGACCGCTCAGCCAGCCCTAATCCGCGCACGGTTGGAGCTGTGAAAGGCAGACCAAGGCCAGAAGCAGGCAATTTGAGCAGAGGCCAGACTATGCGAATATGCATAGTTCGAAAGCAGAGAGCCCTTGCAGACCCCCAACGTTAATAATCAAAAACATCATGAATATGCAATAACCGGACCTACTTTGGTCGGCTTGCAGCTGTGGCATGTTGACTACATTGCAATTTCAGGCATGTGTTGTCGAGATTTGCTGCGCATTCTGCGACGAATCATGTCGACTGCTGTCATGGGAATTTTTTTGCTCAGTTCCATTTAAAAAAATATATATTATGATAATTAATATTTTAAAAGATTCACAATATTAAATCTGAAAACTTTTTCCACGCATTCTCTCATGAAAGCTATCTGGCAACATTAATATGGGACTGTTAAATTGTGTCAGAAACTAATAATATTTCACAAAGATTCACAAAGACACCTTCGGACAAGTTTTGTCCATAATTTGTAAAATCACTTCAAATGACTTCCACTGACCGCGGCATCTAGCTACATTTTACGTTTTAAGACTCGCGCTGAATATTCATGAAGTCTTGTTTTTGAGTTGATGACGATGCCCTAAGACGCCTATGACGTCACAGAGGGAACGCTCCTGACCTAGGAAGCGACACACAGTGTATTTTGGGTACTTTTTTTGTCTGAATACAGAGTGTTGATCGCGAAATTACAAGGAAAACTACATAAAAAACGCGATGGTCAATCATTGTGTGTCGCAGCCAATTTCTGTAACACGCATAAAGAAGGTGTAAGTTGACACAAATTCCCAGCGGGCAAATAAGTCCATTTCCAACGGAGCTTGTGCGCCATCTTGTGCATATTTTGGACGCTACATTGGAGTCCAGACGGCTCGAATTGATACGGAAGGACTTCTTTAATCGATTGAAAACATTTATGCTTTCCTCTTCAGAACTATTTGAATCATATTCATAACTGAATGAGTAACAAGAAAGCATCTTCTCTGAATCTGAACTCTCTGAAGCCATTGTTTTGGCCCTAATTATTATTATAATTATTGGCCCTGATGTATTCTAACATGAGTATCATTGTTTCGTAGAATCCGGAGTTGAATAAATAAACATGGTGCAGTGCTCCTCTTCCGTAATAATGAAACAAACTAAGAAAAAAAGAAAAACTGTGGTTCGGCTTTGCTGAGCATTAGAGTGTGAGTCCGCTCATTAAAACCCAATTTGGATAAAGCTGTGTGGAATGATTAGGAATCATGACAAATGGATTTTTAATTGCGGCGGCGATCCTCCGATGGCGAGTGCAGATAGAGAAGCGCTTCTTCTGGCGAAATCTGAACGGAACGGAGTAGCTGACGTTTTCAACGCACCCGTGCCAGGATGACGTGAATCAAAATCCAAATGTTATATTTCAGCCACCATGTAGGGGATTTCCACATTTGATGAGATTTATCATTGGACGGATACATGCGCAAATGTTTGGATTTCGGAGTTGAATTATTGAGCTTAATTTTCATGAGGACCGAGTGCACCAAATCATATTTGACCGAGCTGCGTATGGGCCACTTCTTTAGGTACACCAGCGCAATAGATACATTTCAGGCCGTGATGTCATCAATGTTAGTTTATTGCGATTTACGGCCCATCATTCAGCTGATTTTATTTTTTAACATTACCCTTTCAAAGAGAGATTTTTTTTTTAATGTTATTGCGACCGAATTTGATCTCCTGTACTGCAGCCTGCTTCACTTATAGCAAGCTAACAAATAATTTCACTTAATGATATAATAATACTATTTCATTTTAAGCGCCTTTCAAAAGTCTCAAGGTCTTTACAGTCACAGGATCACTTTTTCTGTGGGTGAGCAATGCGCCAGTGTTCACTCAACCCGGAAATAACTCAAATAGAGAGAAAGCTAGCTAGCTAGCTGATCGATACCTAAATAATAATCAGTGCCTTTCAAAAACTCTCAAGGACATAGCTAATAGCTAGCCATCTAGATAGCAAACAGCTAGCTAGATAGATAGCAAACTGCGAGTCAGATAGATAGCAAATAGCTAGCCAGCTAGATAGCAAATATCTAGCCAGCTAGATAGCAAATAGATAGCCAGCCAGACAGAAAAGAGCCAGCCAGCTAGATAGCAAATAGCGAGCTAATTTACAACAGATTCTTTTCTTACAGACAGTGGCTTTTTAGGTGTTCAATTACCTTACATGTTCGGCGTAGACCTCCACCTTCGTCAGAGTGAAAGAAAAGAATCTGTTGTAAATTACTTTAGATATCAAGTAGAAAGGATGAACTTAACACAACTAAATAGCCAGCTAGATAGTAAATAGCCAGTCAGATAGCAAATAGCTAGCGAGATAACAAAGAGCTAGCCAGATAGCAAATAGCCAGCAAGATAGCAAATAGCTAGCTTATTTGCGCTTGTCCATTGTCATTCATCCTGTTGTGCGACTGCAGTATTTTAGAATTTTCGTCATGTCAGAGTGCCCTCCCCCCAAAAAAAAATAATCTGATTTTTCATTTAGCTCCAACTAATTGTGATGAAAATTCACACAAACTGAGGGAGGGACATGATAAATGTAAAAATGAAATGTCGAAGATCAACTCCATTTCATAATACTCAACTTCATAACACACACTTTTTTTTTATGGCTTCCGTTTACGAGACCATAATTCCAATCATCCAGACCTTCACGGTAAAGCGTCTTCTACCTTGTGGAATTTCTAAAAGGGCTCCTTTTGTTTTTATTGCTGTCTTTCATATACGTATATCATGGTGGCCCTCGTGAAATCAACTCAATTATTGGCGAATCAACGTTTGTGGGTCTTCAATGTCATTAAAGGCACTCAATTTTTAGGGCACATTTTTAACACCTTGTTTTTTTTCTCTCAATGTTTATATTAGAGTTTACCAGTTTTCCGGTGTATAAGACGCACCCAAAAACATTGATTTTCTTCAAAAGACAGTCCACCGTATATGTGAAGTTATATTGAGCCACAACAGGTCTCGCAACTACTGTCAGCAGCCACTGACAGCAATTCCCCCCTGTAGATTAAGACATTTGTAACACTAGCCTCTACTCTAGCACCTTATAATGGGGTGTGTCGTACATTTGGGACATCTTTATATATCTATATATTATATTTGGAAAACTTACCATTCATTGAAGGTGCGCGTTGTAGTCCGGCGCGCCTTATATATGGAAAAAATGTTTGAAAAGAGACCATTCCATGGGGCTGGGCCTTTAACTCCGTTGTACCTTATACAACGGAAAATACGGTTATTTATGAGTTTATTTGTCTTCTTTATGAAATATGATTAGTTTCTGGCTCAATTTCACAGCTCGATACTAATGTTGACCGATAGGTTTCATGACAGAATGTGTGGGGGTGTGCCTGGTACTCTGGTGCGCCTTATACACCGGAAAATACGGTAGTTTTATGAGTTTTTGGTTTGTTTGTTTTTTCTTAGATAATTTCACAGATCCATACTCATGTTGGCAGATAGGTTTCATGACAGAATGTGTGGGGGTGTGCCTTATGCAACGGAAAAGACGGTACTTTTATGAGTTTATGTTATTCTCTTTCTTTGTGAAGTATTATTAGTTTCTGACACAATTTTACAGATCATACTAATGTTGGCAGATAGCTTTCATGAACAGAAAGTGTGGGTAAAGTTTTCATATTTAATATTGTGAGGCTTTTAAAATAATAATCATCATAATCAGTGTTTGAAATAGTGTCTGCTTTTGTGTGCTGCTTTTGTGTCTACTTTTGTGTCTACTTTTCGGTCGGGCGTACAACTTACAACACGTCTCAGCCCGGGTGGCTGACATCTTCAAGGAAAAAAAAAAAATAATTCAAACGTTTGCTTTATTTAATAAAGCAAACGTTTGAATGAAGATTTCAAAATCAAAATTAATTATTCCGATTTTGAAATTTCGGTTCGTTTGGCAATTTGCATACTTGGCACGGCAGCCAATCAGAATCCTGCTTCGTGCTTCCGTCTTTCCCGAGTGTTATAAGGGCGTGCATGTGCATATCATTTTCCAAAGTAGATGCACAGAACCATAGCCGCAGACGAAAGATTCAAAAGAAGCTAACACAATTTATGACACTACAAAACGTAAATATACATTATCCCGTGACTGTAAAGTGTACTTGAGAGTTTTGAAAGGCGCTT
The DNA here is from genome assembly GCF_051943395.1 of Hippocampus bargibanti. Lineage (NCBI taxonomy): Eukaryota > Metazoa > Chordata > Actinopteri > Syngnathiformes > Syngnathidae > Hippocampus > Hippocampus bargibanti. The sequence continues at coordinate 3,644,443 of NC_142753.1, read as the reverse complement.
AGACACATTAAAAGCATCGTGGAAAGAAGAATCCACGTGAAGCACAAACATTGCATTGTGGAAAATGATGAAGAGTGTATGGCCAACTGGACGACCAACTGGAGCCAAATCATCAGCAAGGGATATTTACCATAAATTGAACAAGGGAGCATTTGTGGTAGGTAGAGCCTTAATAAAAACAATTTTGAATACTTTGCAACAATGTTTTTTTTTTTGTGATTAGTCGTCTTATTGTGTTTCAAGTTGTGAAAAATGGGGCAGGCAACTTTTGAGAGTTGTCTGCCCTGGGGTACGGTAACGTTTTGTCATGAGCTTCAGACATCATATATAAAAAAATATACAGAGCAAAAAAATTCCCATGACAGTAGTCGACATGATTAGTCACAGAATGCACTGCAAGTCTCGATGACACATGCCTGAAATTGCAATTTAGTCAAGATGCCACAGCTGCAAACCGACCAAAGTATGTCCGGTTGCTGCATATTAATGATCTTTTTGACATACAGTAAAGTCTTGTTATATCGATATCGGATATATCGATAGTCCCGGTTATATCGATACTATTTCTGTGCACGCACGGAGAAAATTACATGCAAACAGGGTCGGATATATCGATAGCCCCGGTTATATCGATATTTTTTCGGACTCCCTTGAATATCGATATAACGAGACTTTACTGTATTTCTTATGCCGCCTTATATACTGTATGTAAAAAGTTAGAAAATACACCATTCAATGGGGGTGCGCCTTATACTCTGTTGCACCTTTTACAACGGAAAATACAGTAATTTGCTGGTAACTAGTTTTCAAAACGGGGTAAGAATCAACCGCTAAATTCATTCGAGAGACCATCTAAGGCACAGGTGTCAAAGTCAAGGCCCGCGGGCCAAATCCGGCCCGCCACATCATTTTTTTTCGGCCCGCGAAAGAAAATCAAACTTGTTAAATTCCACGATGTTTGCTAAAATCTGAGCCAAAATTTCATATTTTTGGATGTCAACCACAATAAAAGTCATTATTCTTGACTTCAGATTTGAAAACGAGTTATTCATTAATTTGCTATGTGCTCTATATGTAATATTTGAAGGGATTTAAACATTCTAATGGGTTCCCCAAATTCATAATGGCCCTCGAGAGGAAACCATAACTACAATGTGGCCCGCGGCAAAAAATGACTTTGACACCCCTGATCCAAGGTGCCTCGCTAGGTGCTGCTGTTTTGGTCGGCAAAAGCATTTCCTCAGTGCCGGTGAACCAAACTGAGAATTAAACTTTGTACCTAATTTTTGTTTTTGCTTGTCTTTCGGAAAAGGGAGGCGGCTATTCGCAGGAAGGTGTTTATTTGTCTTGAGCGTGATTCCATTGAACAGTAGCCATGATCCCTTTTGCACTTTGAATTGAAGTTCCTGCACTGCGTGCCTCTCATCTCAGACAACCATCTGTCAAAACTAATAAATTCCTTTCCGCCTGACACTATCGCCAAACACGCTTCTCGCCGCCTCGCTCTTCCGTGCGTGCGTGGCGCTGACCGCTTTTATTGCTAAGAGAGAAGAATGAACCACCGCCCCCCCCCCACCCCGGGGGACCAATAAAGGTTTACGGCAGGCCCCGGTGGTATGGAGGCAGACACAGGTGAAGCGATGGAAAGGCAATCTATTGTCCCGTGAGCGCCGAGTGGTCTTTAATGTCTGGCTGACCGGTTGCCATGGTAACAGCACACAACCAAAAAAAAACAACAACAAAACACCAGAAATACTTTAAGCTACGGTAAGGTAAGCCCAGGACGACATGTTGACTATAGTTGAGCAAATTAGCGTGGGCGGTCGCAGTAGCATTTTGAGGCTCACCAAGAAACAACAAAAATAAAAAAGTAAACAAAAAAACAACAGCAGCGGCATCGGCCTCGTGTCTCGCAAGGTGCTGTGAAATGAGATCATGAACCATAGAATAATAATAATAATAATAATAATAATAATAATAATAATAATAATAATAATAATAATAATAATACATTCCATTTTAAGCGCCTTTCAAAGCTCTCAAGGACACTTTACAGTCACACACAAGCATAGGTACTATAATAAATAAAATATAATCACAAATACAATGCAATAAATAAAATACAATTATACATAGAAACAAGGGAGAGAGCTACACAGAAAATGCAATTTTAAATAGGTGGGTTTTGAGATGGGACTTGAAGGTGGGAAGAGAATCGATGTTACGAATGTTGGGAGGAAGTGAGTTCCAAAGTTTTGGGGCAGAGCAGCTTAATTAAGGCTCTGTCACCCATCGTGCTGAGGCGGGCAGGGAGGGGCACACAGAGGCGCAGGGAGGAAGAGGATCTGAGGGAACGAGAGGGAATAGAATTTTGAAGAAGGTCAGATAGGTATTGTGGGGCAAGGTTATGGATAGCTTTGAGGTCCGAGTTGTAGCGGACAATATGACATTTTGAGAGCCACAATTGTTGTTAAATCGCTATATAAACCAATATGTATGATATTGTATTCTGCACAGCCGCCCCCATTTCAAGGTCAGATAACTTCAGAACCATATAACTTAGGAATTAACTCTTTTTTTCCTGATGAAAGAAGAGTGTCGAAGGTTTCTTACGCTAAATTGAATGTTTATGTAGTGCTAAAACCCAATATTATATGGGACCTGGAATTCAAGTGACTATGACAAAAACCCTGGCACTGGAGTAGACACATTTTTGCACACCATCTGTCAGTGAATAAGTTAATATATTTATGGGTTATATTGGGAAAACTTTTCTCATTCATTGAAGGTGCACCTTATAGTCCAGTGTGCCTTATATATGGAAAAAGTTTGAAAAGACACCATTTATTGGGGGTGAACCTTCTACATCGGAAAATACCGTATGTCTATTTTTCTTACGAAAGAAGGGAGTTTCAGGTTTTTTACGCTGCATTGAATGCTTATGCAGTCCTGAAACTCAATATTTTGTGGATCTTGAAATTTAAGTGGAAATGACAAAAACCCTGACACTGGAGTGGACACATTTTGCACATTGTCTGGCAGTGAATGAGTTAAAAAAAACATTTGCTTAAAAATCAGACTTCACCAGGTTGAATGCATTGCTAAATGTTGCTTCCAGAAAAACATCCCAGAACTGAACCTGAAGTTAAAAGCAAACAAAAAATGACATATAAATATGAACAGATCATTGTAATACTGCATCGTTGCCTTTAACAAATCAGAATTTGAGCCAGATCTCCACTAAAATTCCACCTCTGCAGTTGCTCCGAACTTTTATTCGTGAGCCTCACTGACAATGACGATCGTTATTGCCCGTGTGCGCCCGTTCCAGGTTGCTTCGTGGCAGAAAAGAGAAAAAAAAACGTGTCACCTCTTCAAATAACTCCGGCAGCAATTAGCTTGCAGGTCGTGACTGTATGTGCCCCCCGGAAGATAATTAACAATGGCCGCGGCAAGTCGACAGCGTGAGCCAGATAATAATGCTTTTGATCACCGAAAGCCCCGCCACTAAAACCCTCAAATTAAAAGCTTTAACCTGATAATTAGCAGCATGTAGCCCCCGCTAAGCTTCGCATCACATTCCTTGTCAGTTCAACTTTGGAACAAAGGAAGCATTTCAGAGGATAAACAATCAGGCGATGCCACACTTTGTTGTTTTTTTGGATCCACACGAGCGTTGACAAAGTCGTCGAACTGCCGAGATGCGACGTGCTAGCGGGGATTTAAGCAGCTTAAGAGTTTCGGTGATTGATGTCCATATTAAGCAAGCTGCTTTGGAAAATGAAGTGCGGCCCATAAATGCCCACTTCGGAAAATCGTGTGGTCAGTGTTCTTTTTTTTTTTTCATCGCTGATATTGCGCCTTCTGTATCGATACAAGTCCTATCAGCCAATAAAAATCATGTTTTTCCCTTCCACAAGGGGGCAGTATTTCTGGAAATATATTGATAATAATAATAATAGTAATAGTAATAATCGTAATATTAATAATAGTAGTCGTAATAATAGTAATCGTAATAATAGTAATAATAATAGTAATGGTAATAATAATAGTAGTCGTAATAATAGTAATCATAATAATGTTAATAATAATAGTAGTAGGTAATAATAATAATAATAGTAGTAGGTAATAATAATAGTAGTCGTAATAATGATGATAATAATAATAATAATAATAATAATAATAATAATAATAATAATAATAATAATAATAATAATAATAATAATAATAATAATAATAATACATTTAGTTTGAAAGCGCTTATAATCGCACTGAAATGCAAAATAAAATTCATTCGGTAATTGAAAATGTGACATGGAGCGCGTGATGTGGGTTTTGGTTTTTCTTGTTTGGGTGCCGATAAAGTGCCGGTCAGACCTCTGGTAATGTATTTCTCTCCCACAAGGGGGGCAGCATTTGCCTTTTGTCCATGTTAGCGCTTTGTTCCAGCTTCAGCTGTTGTTAAAGGGCTATATAAACCCATATGTATGTATTGGACAGCCGCCCACATTTCAAGCTCAGATAACTCCAGACCATATAATTTAGGAATTATTATTTTTTTCTGATTAAAGAAGAGAGTATACATTTGTGACTGACTCTTGTGGGGGACAGTGGGGGGCAGTGGGGGAAATTGCATCTCTCATATATGCTATCAAGTTGCCCTTTGTTTCCGTACTTTGAAAACAAAAACTAAACACGACGACGCGCTGCCCGCCTCGTAATGTGCAAACGGGCTAAAGGCTAACTCATTACCCGCCTACTAGAAACGCAAACTTAAAAAAAAGCCACGCAGTATTCCCTTGCAATGGCGTGCAATACTTTCCTCACCTTTAAAATTTGCCATTTAGTGATATTTTTATGTATTGATTTAGTTATTTATTTTTGCAGCAGCCGGTATGTGAAGACCCTTTGGAAACAGCCACGTTAATTACCGCCTTCCAGCACCGCAGGTGGGTGGAGTTGCTTGGGGAACGGCAACTATTGGAACTCCAATGTCTGCAAAATCTTGGTCCACACTGGGCAACAGTATTTGATCCACATACACACAATTTAATTTAATTAAGCACATACAATTGAATAGCATGCCGGGGAGCACCATTCCAAAATGTGTTCGTTTTTCTTACGGAGGGGTGGGGGGTGCAGATAAAGCATTGGTCAGACCTCTGGCAATGTTTTTCCTTCCAACGAGGAGGCAGCATTTGCCTTTTGTACAGCCGCCCCCATTTCAAGCTCAGATAACTCCAGGACCAAATAAGCTAGAAATGAACTTTTTTTTTTCCTGATGAAAGAAGAGAGGCTAAGGTTTCTTACGCTGCATTGAATGTTTTTGTAGTCTTAAAACTCAATATTTTGTGCATATTGTAATTTGAAATATGATAAAAACCCTGGTACTGGAGTGGACAGATTTTTGCACATCGACTGGCAGTGAATGAGTTATTTTTTTTATTTTTAATGTATTTACGTTGGACATACTTATTTGTCATTTATTTATTTTAAATGTATATGTATTTTTTAATTGGGTTATTTTTGTTTATTTATTTACTTATTTTAGCCACATGTAGCATTTCAACATAGTTAGCATGTTTTGCTGAGTACATTGAACCTTCGTTTATCGCGGGAGATACGTTCTAAAATTAGCCCGTGATAGGTGAAATCCGCGAAGTACAATGTAGTAAAAAAAAAAAAAAAAAAAAAAAAAATTTTTTTTTTTTTTTTGAATGAGTCTTTCTCTGAGAGAAGAACACTTTTTTTGTCTTTATTTTTTTTGAGAATAGAGAACACCTAATGGAGCAAAGAAAGAGTGCCACCAACTACCGATAACAATGTTCTTCTCTCGGAGAAAAGACTCCTTTACAAAACGTTTTTTTCCCCTGAAAAAAAATCTGCGATGCACTGAAGCCGCGATAAGTGAACCGCAAAGTAGCAAGGGATCACTGTATACTGATGGAGATTCGGGGCACTATGTACTTGGCTATCTGTTAGCTATCTATCCAGCTAGCTAGCCATCTGTTAGCTAGCTGGCCTGTTGGCTGTCTACACAGCAGGCTAGCTGTCTATTAGCTGGGTAGCTGCTTATCTGGCTAGCTGCTTAGCTGGTTAGCTGGCCATCTATTGGCTAGCTAGCTGGCTATGTATTAGCTATCTAATAGCTAGCTAGCTTTTTATTTATTTGAGTTATTCCAGGTTGAGTGAACGCTGGCGTGTATGACTGCCGCTGCTCACCCACAGAAAAACAAATCCAGTGACTCGTCTGTGTAAGCTCTCAGTCGTACTACCAGTAAGACTTTAGTTCGCTGACGAAGCCTCTTGGATAAGAAGCGAAACGTCCGACACCTTCAAAAAAGTACAGATGACGGCTGAAGAAACCTTCTCATCGATGATCCAGTGACTGTAAAGTCACCTTGAGAGTTTTGAAAGGCACTTACAAATGAAATGTATTATTATTATTATTATTATTATTACAAATTCATATTTAAGCAACTAAAGAATTTGGCGCAAAAGAAAAAAAAGCACCAAAAAACACATTGAAAATCTTATTTCAGGACGGCTGAAAATGGGATCGTTAAAGTCCTGCGAAGGGGAGAGAATGGCAAAAAAGAAGCAAGGTGGAAGTCGCACGTGAGAGGGAAGAAGATGACATGACGCATACTGTATGTCAGCGGCTTAATTGAAAGCCGCAGAGCCCCCCCCGCCAAACAAAAAAAATATGAGGCTGAAGGAAAGAGCGTCTGGAACAGGAGACGCAAGGTCGCACGTGTCATGTGTCAATGTGAAGGTGTCAGGTGTGAGAGGTGTGATCGGAAAGGAGGAAATGTCAAATGCAAATCAAGCATTGTAATACACCTTAATGAAAATATGCGCAAAGGCCGGAAAACTGGGATGGAATTTTAATGTTAAACAACTTTGAAATATACTATTTTTTGAAACAACTCCAATTGAGAAGGAAAAAAATAGGACATCAACACATTCACTGCCATTCCCAAATTTATTCAGGAATTGAAAATATGACGTAGAGCGCCATTCCCGAATTTGTTCAGGTTTTGTTTTTTTTCCATGCATGTGTGCTGATAAAGCACTGGCCATGGCCTCTGCCAATGTTTTTTAAAGGGGTCAGTATTTCCCTTTTGTCCATCTTAGTACAATTCGTTTAGCTGAAATATCTATGTATTGCATTGTATTTTGGACAGATGCCCTCATTTCAAGCACATATAACTCCAGATTCATATCGATGAGAAGGTTTCTTCAGCCGTCATCTGTACAAAAGTGAAGGTTTCGGACGTTTCGCCTCCTATCCAAGAGGCTTTGTCAGCGAACTAAAGTTTGACTGGTCGTATCGGCCCCATTTATATATCCCTAATGTCCAGACATGGTGGCGCCGGACACAGCTATGATAGGTCCCTACTCTCAGGTTGGGGGGGGGCAGGGGACCCCTCCCTGTGGCCCCACTGATTGTTCCTACATTCCTGACTAACGACTGGCCTATTACCCCCACTCCCTCCGGTATCACCTCATCAGCATAACGACCCTCATCAGCATTGCGAAAGTTGCCTAACCTGTTTTGCCTAAGCAGACTATTGTATGAACGATCCAAATTGAACCTCACCCCACCAGACCGGTTTAATGAAGGATTTTGTTGTTTTATAAGAATCGCTTCTTTTACCCCCCTTTCATATATTTCATATAAGATTCATATAACTTGGGAATTTTTCTACTTTCATTTCTTTCATAACTTTGCTGCTGTGAAATGTAAATTTCTCCACTGCGAGACTAATAAAGGCAAATCCAATCCAATCCAATCCAATTAACTTTTTTTTCTGATGACACAAAGTTGTCCCTGTCAATTGTGGCCTTCCTTCACGACCTCCATGTTGTTCATTTTGAAGTACATCTCCGACCAAGCAGCTTCTTTGTGTCCAAATCTATAAACAAGTCTCTGACATGCCAAAAATAAAAAATAGGAGGGAAATATAAGTCGACGGCGCATCATCAACTCAATTTGTGTCAAATGACTTGCAGGAAGTTGCATGCGCTCAAGACAATTAAGGTGTAGCGTCGGTTCATGGGGAGGACACGCTATGGGGGGTAGTTGGAGGGAGGGTGGGATGGGGGGTTGAAGAACACATCCGGTGACCTTCCGCGGATCTCCCTTCTCTCATCGTCTGCATTAAATGTTAAATAACATACATAAGTAAAGACGGCTGAATGATCGGGTGCATGATGAAGCCGTGGGATCATGACCGGCAGGGCTGAAAGTTTCTTTTTTTGTGTTAACTCATTCACTGCCAGACAATGTGCAAAAATGTGTCCACTCCAATGCCAGGGTTTTTTGTTCATTGTCACTCAAATTGCAGTACCCAAAGAATGTTGAGTTTTAGGACTAGATAAAAATTCAATGCAGCGTAAGACACCCTCTTTCATCAGAAAGAAAAGAGTTAATTCCTAAATCATATGGGTCTGGAGTTATCTGAGCTTGAAATGGGGGCGGCTGTACAAAATACAATACAATGCATACTGTATATATTGATTTATATAGCGCTTTAACAACAGCTAAAGCTGTAACAAAGCGCTAACAAGGAAAAAAGGCAAATGCTGCCCCCCTCGTGGGAGGGAAAAAACATTGCCAGAGGTCTTACCAGCGCTTTATCGGCACCCCGCAAAAAAAAGTGCATCATTCTGGCACACATTGTAAATACATGAAATGAGTTATGGGCATAGAATATATACATGTGGAGCACCAAATATATATACAGTAAAGTCTCGTTATATCGATATCGGATATATCGATAGTCCCGGTTATATCGATACTATTTCTATGCACGCACGGAGGAAATTACATGCAAACAGGGTCGGATATATCGATAGTCCCGGTTATATCGATATTTTTTCGGACTCTCTTGAATATCGATATAACGAGACTTTACTGTATACACAAACATCCTTTTTTTAAAATGCTTATTTTTGTTTGTTCTATTTTTCTCATTATTGTTGCTCACTTATTTGTCTATCCTCCCCACCCCCTCCAGAACCGTATCAATCTCTGGACGACCACACACAACATTTTTTTACGCATTTACGAACTTAATTGGTTCCCAGACTGAGTGTGAAAGGTGAAAAGTGTGTATCCCAAAAAATGATTTCCCATTAGAAACCATTAAAATAAGAATAATCCGTTCTCAGGCACCCATAAAACATAATTTTCTACTTTCTACTTTTCTAAGCCTTTAAACTACACAAAATATACCTTATTTTATGTATAATAAATGTGCTGTGGTATTATAATTAAAGTCATTTTATTGACATTTGTAATGGTCGTTGATGGCTTGATTTCATCAGCATTAAACACTTGATGAAGAACGTAGCCTTCTTCTTTCACCCTTGAGGAATGATCCCTTGTAGGTGCTTCCTCAGCGATAATTTTACCTAGTTCCTCATCAATTGTGTTCTGTTTAGCTGGGTTGATAGCTTTTTGCATCAAGTGTACAGATGGCTTGTGCTGGTTATTTGTGGAGCCTGATTGATGGGAATTTTAACCTTGCAGTCTACACTATGCCTTTGAACTATCAACGTTGAAACAAGTGAAAATGGCACTGTTTTCTATCCATTTTCTCACTCTCTCTCTGTTGTCTGCCTGTCTCTCTAATGTTTAACTCCTCGCCCCACTGCTGCGTTCTTGACCAATCACGAGGCTTTAACCGAAAACTGGGGGCGGGGAATAGAGGACAAAAACAAGTCGGCTGCCATTTTCGTGTTAGGAGAATGGGCTTGTTCGCAAACGACACATCACTCGTTGTGGCGCTCCGTGTGTATCCCGAAAAATAGTTTGTATGCCAAGGTTAAATTTTCATAAATCTATCGTTCGTACACCGAAAAGTTCGTAATCCAAGGGGTTCGTAAACCAAGGTACCACTGTATATATTTTTGGAATATGCAGATCGCATATCATCCAATCTGGTGTGGAAGTTAATCATAAGACCGCATTGCCCATCTCTCATAAAATATCACGTGTCAATCACGGCCTTGCTAAAAGAAACTGGGCCCACGCGGTTGCGCACATACACACACACAAATACACAACCGCACACTGTATAAATGTAGTGGGTGACCCCTGGGTGAACCGGAGCTGATTGCAGTCATCTGTCTGTTAACTACGTTTTCTATAGGAGAATGACATTGTGATAAATGAAAGATGGAGGCGGTGAAGAAAATACAAAAAAGATAATGTACGGGGTTCGGAAGAGAACAAGGGAGTGTGAGGGAAGAAAGAGAAAGAGGGGCAAAGGATAATCAGAAAAGTAGAAGAGAAACGGAACATGAAAGAAGCCAGGGTATGGTTGGGGGGGCAGGGAAAAAAAAGATAATCATCACACTTTCTGTTGACCTCTGAAGTAAACCCCTTGTGGTGGCGCAATTAGAGGCAGAGTGACTGGTGACAGGAAAATTGTACAATGACGATGAGAAAGCGAGGAAATAGTGGCAGATTTCATCTGTGCAGTTTTTTATAGTCAAAAATATCTTTAGGTCACCTTATGTGTGGTCATAAAGCTTCACGAGAACAGGGTTCATGGACGCGCCAAATGATGCAGGACATGTCGTCACCCTCGGATTCTCAATGATGGCCAATTTTGAGTCTCGGAATGAAGACGTGGCATTTTGAGGTGTTTTTTTTTTGGACTGTGAGTCAGATGTGAGGCTTTTTTTGACGATATCACTTGGTGCAACAGTTCTCTCAAGTGTGATCACTCCTCTTTATCTGCTGACTGATGAGCAGATCTAATTTGATGTGGGTGTTCGTTTGGGGCATGGAAATAAATCTTATTCTGTATTTTTTCTCTTCAGAATTGAGTGATAGCATACTTCTGCCCACTTGGTATAAAAACAGTCAAGTGAACGCTGGCAGGAATGGGTGCCGCTGCTCACCCGCACACAAAAAAATCCTGTGACTGTAAAGTGTCCTTGAGAGTTTTGAAAGGCGCTTAGAAATGAAATGTATTATTATTATTATTATTATTATTATTATTAGTAGTAGTAGTATTATTATTACAGTAAAGTCTCGTTATATCGATATTCTCGGGAGTTAGAAAAAATGTCTATATAAACGTACTGTCGATATATCCGTCCTGCGCCGAACTGCATTAACAAAAGCCGCCAAAAGAGGGCCTCCAAGCGCCATATAAGAAACGGCGCTGGCCATGAGCTCGCCATTTTGTGCCTCTTTTTTTTCGGGTGAGAGATGTTCCCCCAATGTTGCCTCAAAATGGCACATATAATTCTTTAATCGATTACAAACATGTACGCTTTCCCCTTCAGAACTATGTGTATGTGTATTTTAATCATATTCATAACTGGATGTCAGAATCAGAATCAGAATCATCTTTATTGCCAAGTATGTAGAACACACAAGGAATTTGTTTCCGGTAGAACACGCTGCACTAGTATCATCGTCAAAAAACTGCTAAGTGGCACTATACAGTTCCATTTTGGCTACTGTTGAAAGAGTTCAAAGAGTTCAAAGAGTTAATGGCTTGGGGGAAGAAGCTGTTTAAATGTCTGCTGGATTTGGTGCGCATGGATCGGCAGCGCCTGCCTGAGGGGAGTAGCTGGAAAAGGTGGTGGCCAGGGTGAGGAGGGTCCAGCAGGATTTTCCGCACCCTAGTTTGGATTCTTGCAGTGTGCAAGTCCTCGAGAGTGGGTAGGGCGGTGCCAATGATTTTTTCCGCCGTCCTAACTGTCCGTTGAAGTCGGATTTTGTCCATTTTTGTGGCGGCCCCGAACCAAACGGTGATGGAAGAACACAGGATGGATTCGATGACAGCCGTGTAGAAATGTTGCAGCACCTCCTGTGGCAGGCCATGCTTCTTTAGCAGCCTCAGGAAGTACATTCTCTGTTGGGCCTTTCTCAAGACAGAGTTGGTGTTGACCTCCCACTTCATGTCCTGGGAGACTGTGATTCCCAGGAACTTGAAGGTCTCAACGGTTGACACAAGGCAGTTGGATAGTGTGAGGGGTTGCTGTGGTGATGGAAGTTTCCTGAAGTCCACGATCATCTCAACTGTCTTGAGCGTGTTCAGCTCCAGGTTGTGACGGCTGCACCAGAGCTCCAGCTGCTCCACTTGTTGTCGGTACGCAGACTCGTCGCCGTCTTTGATGAGACCGATGACCGTGGTGTCGTCTGCGAACTTTATGAATTTGACAGCTGGGTGCGTTGAGGTGCAGTCGTTCGTGTAGAGAGAGAAAAGCAATGGAGAGAGGACGCATCCCTGCGGGGCTCCAGTGCTCGTGGTTCGTGTTGTGGATGATATATTTCCCAGTCTGACCTGTTGTGTCCGTCCTGTCAGGAAGCTGAGGGTCCACTGGCAGATCGTAGGGGACACACCAAGCTGGAGAAGTTTGGGGATGAGGAGTTCTGGGATGATGGTATTGAACGCAGAGCTGTAGTCCACAAACAGGATCCTTGCGTAGGTTCCTGTGTTGTCAAGGTGGTCGAGGATGTGGTGCAGTCCGATGTTGACTGCATCCTCCACAGACCTGTTTGCCCGGTAGGCAAACTGAAGAGGATCTAGCAGGGGTCCGGTGATGTTCTTTAGGTGGTTCAGCACGAGGCGTTCAAAGGACTTCATGACCACAGACGTCAAAGCGACAGGTCTATAGTCGTTCAATCCCGAGGGTGCTGGTTTCTTTGGAACTGGGACGATAGTAGACTGTTTGAAGCAGGATGGGACTTCACACTGCTCCAGGGATCTGTTGAAGATTTGTGTGAAGACCGGAGCCAGCTGGTCAGCGCAGACTTTAAGGCAGGAGGGGGATACTCTGTCATGTCCCGCAGCTTTCTTGATCTTCTGCTGCTTGAAGAGCCGTCTAAAGTCCAGTTCGTGGATCTGTAGGGCAGAGGACGGATGTGTAACAAGAAAGCATATTATCCGAATCTGAAGCCATTGTTTGGATTCACAAGCATTGCAAGACGTCTTGGCGTGAAGTCATTTTTATTGGTGTTCATAAAAAGACTAGAAATGTGCACGGGAAATGAAAATAGTGTTGTAATAAGCAGTATTATCAATATAAACGATATCGATATAACAAGACTTTACTGTATATGGATAGCTACCTACCAGGCCGCCCACCTACCAGGCCAGCCACCTACTGGGCCAGCCACCTACCAGGCCAGCCACCTACCTGGCCAGCCCCCTACCTGACCAGCTACCTAACTGACTAGCTATCTACCTGGCTAGCTACCTACCTAGCTAGATAGCTAGCTTGCTAGATAGAATATTTGTATAGAATGTTCTTTATATTATCTGAGGATTATAAAAGAGCGCAGAAAGGTGATAGAGAGCCTTTTACAGAACACAGCAAAGGGATTCGTTCTACTGAAAGAAAAATGCAAATAGGTCAAATTCGCAATCTGAGAATATAGGCAGCAAAAATCCACCGCACGGGTGTGATAATACCCCTGAAACCACAGGCAAGGATGCAAACTGGTTTCAACTGCCTTCCCCCAAACATGACAGAGGTACTAATTTGCTGTAATTAGCCCCAAGGTCTCAAAATATTCACATTTTGGGTCTAAAACGTTCGAGGCCACCTGACTGCCAGGACGACAAGACTAAATTTGACCGCTTTGGGTCTCTGGATGACTCTAATATGCTTTAATGAGTCTGTAACACAAAATGTGCTCATGAAAATTTCGGAAGATGATAACAGAGCACACTTTTGCGATTGGAACGTCTTTATTCCGACAGATTCAATCTTAAAAAACGATGAACATGTTCCTCAATATCCAAATGAATATCCAAAAGGATTGAGGAGAGATTCCCATGCGGCAGCCATTTTACTGTGACATCATAACCGTTCTGTTCCAAATGGATCAATTAAGAGCATTTTGTCCAACGTCCTTCCCTTTCTGTATCGGTATCAAGCAGTTAGCCATCTTGTAAGCTAGCTCCTTCATAGTTAAACACACAAAAGCACTTGCCAAAACAAGCAATGTTGTTGTCTCACATTGCGCAAATGAAACAATCAACATTGTTGCCCGTGACGGGCATCTCGGGGGAATAGAAGCCGTTTATTATTAAACGCGCAACGCATTTTAGTGTCTCGCCGCCTGTGCGATGTCTTTGGGAATGGCAATTTCCTTTTAAGAGCGGAATGTATAATTCACGTGGAGGTTCAGGGATGCGACATGATCCTTTTGGCTAGCAAATGAGTAACTCGGGACTTTTGTCGTCGAAAGCAAAATGACAAAAGCGGAGATACAATGCGTTGCGTAATCGCGCAACAATAAACGACCAACATGAAGATAACATTATGACTTTGTAATGTGAAATTTGAGGGACAATTTGAAGACAGAAGACATGTAGTGATTAATTGTAACAAAGAGTGAAGCTATTTTGAACTCATTCACTGCCATTCACGAATTTATTCGGGAATTGAAAATAGGACATAGTCCGGCATTCCCGAATTTGTTCGGTTTTGTTTTTTCTTGCTGGGGTGCCAATAAAGCGTGGGTCAGACCTCTGGTAATGTGTTTCCCTTCCATGAGGAGGCAACATTTGCCTTTTGTACACATTAGCACTATGGTACAGTTTCAGCTGTTCTCAAAGCACTGTGTACTGTAAACCAATATGTCTGTCTTGCATTGTATTTTGGACAGCCACCCCTCATATCACTCCAGACCCATATAACTTTGGATTTACTATTTTTTCTGATGAAAGAAGAGAGTCGACGGTTTCTAATGTTGTCTTGAATGTTTATGTAGTCCTAAAACTCAATATTCTGTGGGTCCTGGAATTCAAGTGAGAATGACAAAAACCCTGGCACTGGAGTGGATATTTTTTTTTGCACATCGTCTGGCAGTGAATGAGTTAATGGGACGATTGGCATCGGTGACAAAGAAGGGATTGTTTTGAGTCAGGGGTGGGAGACTACTTTCCCGGCGGTCCTCCCGCCGGCCATATCTTTCTGAAACGGCCGTCATAACATTTGCTCAAAGGCCATCGAGCGCCTGTTTTCTGCGCGTCGTTTGTTGAATAATTCAGCTTGTCTATCAATCAAGCGTTTGGGTAAATATTAAGCGCCGGCGCCTCCGTCATCTAACGGACTGATGCGCACAATATCCATTTGTTGTGCCGGCGCGGCATCATAATCACCTCATCTCCCCCCGTCCCATCTCCTCCCTGTCCACCCCACTCCTCCCGCAGTGCTCTACCGGCCGCTGTTTGTTGTTTAATAGCGGCGTCCTCAGCGCAGCGTAATCATGCGTATGCATGAGGCCATCCAGTCCGCCGCAGAGCTGATGGCCGCGCTATTACACCCACTGCTGTGTGTGTGTGTGTGTGTGTGTGTACCTGGCTTCCTGGAATGTTCGCACCCTCCTCGATGCTCGAGACGGGATGGAGAGACCTCGAAGACGAACTGCCCTCATCGCACATGAGCTGAGAAGGTACAACATCGATATTGGCGCACTCAGTGAGACTCGGTTCTCAGGCGAGGATTCACTCACAGAAGTTGGTGAAGGTTACACCTTCTTCTGGAAGGGTCTCCCAGAGAATGAGCGAAGACTCCATGGAGTTGGCTTTGCTGTGAAAAGCAGCTTACTCAGTAACATCCCTGAGTCCCCCCAAGGCATCAGTGAACGGCTTATGACCTGGCGTATTCCCCTGGTAAAAGGTCGCTTCGCAACTTTAATCAGCGCCTATGCTCCCACCTTGGATGCTGACGATAACACCAAAGATGCCTTCTACGAGTCCCTGGATGCTACCATATCCAAAATCCCTGCCTCTGATAAACTTGTTCTGATGGGTGACTTCAATGCCCGAGTAGGTACTGATGCCAGGCTCTGGAAACAAGTAATCGGAAGGCACGGGACGGGGAAAATAAACAGCAATGGCCTCCGACTCCTCACTCTGTGCTCTGAGCATCAGTTGATTGTAACTAACACCATCTTTCAACTGAAAAAGAAATACATCACATCATGGATGCACCCCAGGTCCAAACATTGGCACTTACTGGACTACATCATCACAAGGCAACGAGACCAAAATGATGTCTGCATCACGCGGGCCATGCGTGGGGCTGAATGCTGGACTGATCATCGACTGATCAAGTCCAGGCTCAAGCTGAGAATTCGACCTCCTCATAAGAAACAGCAACCCCAAAGGCGTCTTAACACCAGGGCCCTGGAGTCCCCAGAATGTGCAGCCAGCTACCGCCACAAGCTGGCAGAGGGACTTGCCAGCCTGGACAACGACACCAGTAACGGTGACCTTGATGTTGAAAGCAGGTGGAAAAAATTGAGGACAACAATTCATCAAGCTGCCTCTGAGACCATCGGCTTCACTCAGAAACGTCATCAAGACTGGTTCGATAACAGCTCAGCTGCCATACAGGAGCTTCTGGAAGCCAAGCGCAAAGCCCATACCACACTTCTCTCCAACCCTCATTCTCCACTTCTCCTCTCTCACTACAAGGCCATCCGTGGTGAAACACAGAAACAGCTGAGGATGATGGAGAACAAGTGGTGGCTCAGCAAGGCCCAAGAAATCCAGAGGCATGCAGACAACAACAACACACACGCCTTCTATGATGCTGTAAAATCCCTGCACGGCCCACGAAGACAACACATTGTCCCAGTTAAATCTGCAGACGGTTCTGTACTACTGAAGGACAAACAGCTAATACTTGAGCGCTGGGCAGAGCACTTTGACTCCCTGCTCAACCAAGTAAACCCTTCAGACACATCTGTCCTTGACTCCCTCCCAGAGCTTCCATCAGTTCCCTCCCTTGATGAACCTCCTCAGTTCACAGAGGTCCTCTCTGCAATCCGGAGCCTTAAAAACAACAAAAGCCCTGGCCCTGATGGACTTCCAGCTGAGGTCTTCAAGAGCGGCGGTTACCTCCTGACACGGAAGCTTTACCACCTCATCTGCAACATCTGGCAAAACGGGACACTTCCTCAGGAATGGAAAGACAGCAACATTGTCACCATTTACAAAAGGAAGGGGGACAAGTCAGTCTGCGGCAACAGCCGTGGCATCTCCCTACTTTCTGTTGCTGGCAAGATTCTTGCAAAAGTAATGCTGTTCCGTCTTACATCGCACATTACCGAAGACATCCTCCCAGAGACACAATGCGGCTTCAGGAAGGATCGAAGCACTCTGGACATGATCTTCGCTGCGCGCCAAGTTCAGGAGAAATGCAAGGAACAAAACAAGGACCTCTATATCACCTTCATTGACCTTACAAAGGCATTTGACACAGTTAACCGTGACATTCTCTGGACCATACTGCAGAAATTTGGCATCCCCTCCAAATTTCTCGGCATCCTAAAACAGTTCCACAGCGGCATGCAAGCAACTGTACTTGTTGGTGGCCAGCAATCTTCCCCGTTCCCTGTGGAAGTCGGGGTGAAGCAGGGCTGTGTACTGGCCCCTGCTATATTCAACCTGTTCCTGATGGCAGCTACGCTCCTCTTCCATAAGTCCATCCAGGAAGGTGGCGGCGTACAAATCCAATTCCGCCTGGATGGTAACCTGTTTAACATCAGACGCCTACAGGCCAAGACCAAGACCCTGATCAGCGGCATCCACGAGCTACAGTATGCAGATGATTGTGCTCTGCTGGCCCACAGCCCAGCTGCCATGCAAAATGCCCTTGATACCATGTCCTCCGTCTACCGATCACTCGGTCTCGTGATCAATGTAACCAAAACGGAGGTCATGGCAAAAGAGAGTTCTCCAACCCCAGCGTTCACCCTCAGTGGCACACCCCTCAAGGTTGTCCAACAATTCAGCTACCTCGGCAGCATTCTAACACCCTCCTGTCTAATTGATGATGACGTCCAGGCCGGGGGCGTCAAGCTAACCACAAAACCTCTCCCTAAAAAAGAAAACCTCTCCCTAAAAAAAAAAAAACAAAAAAAAAACGAAGCTTTATTGGACTTAAAATGAAGCATTTGAAGAAGTGGCAGTGGACCATGTTTCAGCAACACGCTCTTTTTATTTCTAGACGCGTATTGCAAATGCAGAAATTTAGACTGCTTATTCTGATGTTATTTGTTAATTAATTAATTTATTTATTTCCTTTTTTTAACTGATTCACTGCCAGACATTTGCAAAAATGTGTCCACTCCGTAGCCAGGGTTTTTGTCATTGTCACTCAAATTCCAGGACCCAAAGAATATTGAGTTTTAGGATTCAATGCAGCGTAAGAAACCTTAGAATCTCTTCTTTCAGCAGAAAAAAAACATGTTAATTCCCAAGTTATATGGCTCTGGAGTTATCTGAGTTTAAAATGGGGCAGCTGTCAAAATAAAATGCAATACAGTATTGGTTTGTATAGCGCTTTATATAGCGCTGAAGCTGGAACAAAAAAATAAAAATAAAAATAAAAAT
>NC_142753.1:3436057-3458557 GCF_051943395.1 Hippocampus bargibanti | reverse complement strand
AAAAAAAATGCTGCGCAAATAGATGGAGTGCAGTGTTATGCGAGGTCATTCGGGAACATCGCTGAAGCCCTCCCTGCTTTCCGTTGAAATGGAAATCCCAGATCTGCCCGTGTGGCAGTCAATTACAACCAGATTGCCCCAACTTGACTGGGGCCTCAGTGCCACATCAATCTGGCCCTTCGTCTATCTCCGTCCCCAGCCTCCGCCCCTGCGCTTGGCACAATGGAGGGAACAATGTGCCAGCGTGCCGCCACATCAAACGCGGGTGACAGGGAGACTTTAGCGGGACAGACAAAAGACGCGGAATTACAGCGCGGCCCCAAATCTGATTGCGCATCAAAGTCCCGACTGCGGGGGGAAAAACATCCTCTTGAAAGTGATTATATATCCATGAGAAGAGAAAAGCCACAATGTCTCCCGCTCCGACTTGTTCCTCAATCGTCTTGTTATCCCGCTGGTGCCAACTGTCTACACGCCACCGCCCGCCTCCATTTTTTTTTCACGACGCTATCAAAGACGCGACAGTGGGAATCCAATCCAGAGGAGCGATTGGTAAAGGGTTATAATCCGCCCTCTGGTCTGAGTGCGAGCGACAGTTTACGCAATGACGGCTGGCGTCACATTTTACTCAATTAGAACGTGACGATGTGATTCGGTTCCCGGAAAGGGCTTCAAAATGTCTTTCGGTCATGTTCGCGCAGTTGATCTATTTATTTCTTAAGACGTTTTGACTTATGACTTGAAGGCCGCAACCAGAAGAGGGAGTGAGATATATATTTTTTGCATACGTTGGAGTGTCATACGTTGGAGTGAGTCTTAAAATAATAATAATACATTACATTTTAAAGGACAACCGACGTCACTGTTTTGTTTCTTAACTGACACCAGAAAAACGTTTTATAGCATCTAAAATACCCAAAACACACAGTATGATATTTTTATTCAAATGCAAAACACCAATAAAAATGAGTTAAGGTGTCCAAAATCTGCAAAACATTGAGCTGCGAATTGGGCATTTTCAGAAAGTCCCGCCCCCGGTTTGTGACGTCACGCCAAGACGTCTTGCATTGCTTGAGAATCAAAACAATGGCTTGAGATTTGGAGAATATGCTTTCTTGTTACACATCCAGTCATGAATATGATTCAAATAGTTCTGAAGAGGAAAGAATACATGTTTGCAATCGATTAAAGAATTCATTCCATGCCATTTTGAGGCAACATTGGGGAGAAACGATCACCAGAAAAAGAGGCACAAAATGGCGATAAAAGCTCTCAAGGACACTTTACAGTCACAGACAAGCATAGGTATTATAATAAATAAAATATAATCACAAATAGAATGCAATAAATAAATTAAAATTATAAATAGAAACAAGAGAGAGAGCTACACAGAAAATGCAATTTTATATAGGCAGGCTTTGAGATGGGACTTGAAGGTGGGAAGAGAATCAATGTTACGAATGCTGAAGGCTCTGTCACCCATCGTGCTCAGATGGGCAGGGGGTGGGCACACAAAGGCAGAGGGAGGAAGAGGATCTGAGGGAATGAGAGGGAATAGAAATTTGAAGAAGGTCAGATAGGTATGGGGGGAAAAGGTTATAGATAGCTTTAAATGTATAAAGAATAATTTTAAAGTTGATACTATATTTGACCGGGAGCCAGTGGAGCTCTTGGAGGACGGGGGTGATGTGGTGAAAGGATGAGGTTCTGGTGATGTATATATTGGTGTTTTTCATTCACTGTAAAACCCAACAAGTTGAAAGTACTCAAATTTTTTATGGCAACTGATTACGTCAAAATTTTTGAGTACAGTTTACTCAAAAGTTTTGAGTAACCTGTAACCTGTTTTGAGTAACCTGTACAGGTTACTCAAAACTTTTGAGTAAACTGTACTCAAAAATTTTGACGTAATCAGTTGCCATAAAAAATTTGAGTACTTTCAACTTGTTGGGTTTTACAGTGTTTAACTAAAAATATCAGCCTGCCTGATTTGGGTATTTTAGATGCTATATATGAATATGATATTTTTATCATTTCAAATAATGTACGGCGTACTATGACTTTTATACAAGAATTGTAATAATTTATAAGGGCAGCTATTACCCAAGGTTGACAGGTATGCTGTAGGAAAAAAAACTTGCCACTCCCAAAACTGACTACGTATTGAGACATCGCCTTAAAACGTGTTGTTTACAACTGTGCTTTAATATTTAAAAAAATTGGCTCCCATTACACAAATGAATCCATTCTGCTTGAATGCAACACATCTGCAATGATGTGATATTGTCATGCATACGAAGGCCCACTTTGCACTGCCACATTAGTGGTTATGAATCATCCTGCACTTAAAAGAAAGATGATAGCGCAGCGCATAGAAGGCAAAAAAAAGGAGCATCCAAAGCGGGCACATGGATTCAACCCTGGTGCGCTCCACACACATGTTGCCGCCTTGTAAACCGTAGCCATCCATCATTTTAGTTCACGTGACGATGTTATGAAGTCCATCAATCAATCCTCCGCCGCCCGAAGAGTCCTGTACTCTATACTCTTCTCGTCTTGTTCGTGTCATTCACTTCAGACCACTTGTGGTCTCATGGGTTTTTGGAGTTGGAGAAAAATAAAAAAACATCACGCAAGTGTTAACAGAAGTTGAATGAGACCTTGACTTTTGGGTGTAACTGCTGAATCGTCGTTGCCCCCTTGGAAATGAATTAATAATTGGAGACCTTCCAGGTCTCCAATATAAATAAATAAATAAATAAATACATACATAAATAAATAAATAAGAAAAAGATATACAAATACACAAAGACAGGTAAATAAATAAATAAATAATAAAAATACATAAACACATAGATTCATGTAGATAAATTGATACATAAATAAATACATAATAATAATAATAATAATAATAATAATAATAATAATAATAATAATACATTTAATTTCTAAGCGCCTTTCAAAACTCTCAGGGACATTTTACAGTAACAGGATTTCACATATATATATATATATATATATATATATATATATATATATATATATATATATATATATATATATATATATATATATATATATAAAGAGAGAGAGAGAGAGAGAGAGAGAGAGAGAGAGAGAGAGAGAGAGAGAGAGAGATAGAGAGATCAATAGATAGACAGCTAGAGAGAAAGATAACTAGATAACTGGAAAGATAGATAATGAATAAATAAATAAGAAAACATATATATAAATCATAAACACATGGATGAATGGATAAATAAATTGACAAACAAATAACAAACAAAATAAATAAGAAATAAACTTAAATAAATAAATAATCTATGGCTACCAGATGTTGCTACCACTTGTTATTTATAACATTGTTGTTGTTTTTTCTCCTGCCTGTTGACAGAATTTGTTTGATGGCTCAGAAAATGGTCATTCTCACGCAAGCCACTACATACATTTCGCAACCTTTGAGACACACATATTTTCCTTCTTAAATTGCCTTTTTCCTTACCCTCCAAAATGTCACGGTATTTTCTCCAGCTGAGAGACACTGACGATGATGAATAGTACTCGGGAGAGGGAAGGAACGGAGAGGAGGGAATTACCGCAGAGCACGCGGGGAGGGAAACAGTGAAGAAGAAGGGGGCCTGCTAAACGAGACAAGCGAGGGGAAACAAAGAAATGAGATGGTCAAATTTCTACCCCCGCCTCCCAAAAAAATATGACAAAGGGTTTTTCTACAGAGACTTTGGAGGCGAGATCACGCCTGTGGATTCTCAAGCTGCGAGATGGTAGCGGCTTGAATCGCATTTTCCGTGGCGTGTGCATGTTTCGTGAATCCCGCGTGATCCTTTTGGGCTCGGAGCAACAAATTGAAGGTTAAAAAAGAAAAAGAAAAACAAAAGAGCAGCCAAGATGAAGAATAAAAAATGTACAATATTTTTTCAGGGCTGCCCCCCCCCCCACTGAAGAGAAAAGAATCAATGGAAAGACAAAAACTAGGATTCCTTATTCTAAGCAACACTTTGTGTATTAACAAAGACAATTTCATATGTTGGAGCTACGGAAGACTTTATTTCCAAAACGAACGGAAAAGGCACCACTATTTCCAAAATACAGACAACGTAAGCGTCTGTGTAAGCTCTCAGTCGTACAGGAGTGGTCCATCGATGAAAAGGTTTCTTCAGCCGTCATGTGTACTTCTTTGAAGGTGTTGGATGTTTCGCTTCTTATTCAAGAAACTTCGTCAGCACACTCAAGTCTTACTGGTAGTTTAGGCTCTATATATATCCCTACTGTCCAGACATGGCGGTGCCGGACTCTGCTATGATAGGTCCCTACTCACAGGTTGGGGGGAGCAAAGGACTACTCCCTGCAGCTGCTCCACTGATAGTTGATAAGGCAAAAATTAGTGCATCCAAAAGATAGGCTGCCAAATGATTACATATGAATGAATATAAATGAATACATTGTAAGAATGAAAATTGTAAAGAGCAGTACATTGGGGAGACTCAACAAATTCTCAAAAAAAGACTTTATCAACATTGCAGGGATAATACTAGTGGGCCTCAATCGGCAGTGCATATGCACCTAAAAGCTAGCAACCACTCATTTGACGACAATGAGGTTAAAATATTAGAGAAAGAATATAGATGGTTTGAAAGGGGAGAAAAAGAAGCGATTTTTATAAAACAACTACAGTGAGACCTCAACTTACGAACTTAATTGGTTGGTAAAAAAAAAATCCCATAGGAAACCAATAAAATGGGAATAATCAGTTCCCGGGTTTCCATAAAATATACTTTTCAACTAAATAAGCCTTAAAACTACACACAACATACTTTATTCGATGTATAATAAATGTGCTCTTGTATTGTAATGAAAGAAATATACTGCATTGTATCATAAAGTCACTTTATTTACATTTGTGATGGTCATTGATGGCTTGATGGAATGGCGTTGGAGGTTGAAGGTCAAAGGGAATTGCTGTTTGGAAAGAGAGGCACATTACATGAGGACTGTAATTAAAGAAATAAACTGTGGTGTAAAATAAAGTTTTATTTACCTTTTTGATGGTCGTTGATGGCTTATGGAAGGAGAGTCACCGTCCATAAGGACTGTTGGTAACTTAACCTCTGGTGTGGCATCTCTTCTTTTTTCTTTGGAGACTCCTCATCATTTTTGCTGATTAAAAACCTCTTAATTGACACCTGTTGCTTTCTGACTTGTAAGGTCTTACGAAGCTGAGGCATCACATTATCGTTCATCATGTTGATGATTGTCATAGCCAGTCTTTTCTGGATGGAACTGTTCGGTAAAAGCCTGCACATCATTCCACTTTGCCAACATTGCCTTTATGAGCTCACTTGATGCTGCAGCCATCTCCTCCTCGCCCTCAGATGTTCTCGAACCTTTCTCGCATAAAATAGCTTTACTCACGCTGTCGCCGGACAGCTGCTTTTCGTTAATCCAAATTAACAGAAGTTTTTCAACTTCTTCGATTGCCCGAGACCGTCGCTTTGAGAGCACGGAAACACCTTTTGCAACAGACGCGCCTTTGATGGCTTCTCTGTTCCGGAGAAAGGTAGCAATGGTTGACTTAGCATAGCCGTGCTGGGCGACTAAATCACACAAACGCACACCTCGTTCGTGTTTTTCAATTATCGCCTTCTCAGCGACTGTGATTTTATTTTGTGTCTTCTTGGGCTGAACACGAGCCTGTGGTGTTTATTTTCCGGTCCCATAATAGTAAAATTATCAGCAAAAAGCTCCAAGTAGGCGATCGACGTGTGCATTCAATGAGAGGGGGTGTGCAAAGTAGCGCCGGCTGGAGCGCTGTTCGGTCGTGTGCTTCCGCCGAAGATCACTCCGCCAGATCCGAAGGTCGTGTGCTTTGGTGTTCTTCCGCCAAAGATTACTCCACCAGCCGTGGTGGGTGTGTATTATGAAAATAGTGCTGATTATAAGGTTTAATTTTCATAAATTTGACGTTCGTAAGATGAAAAGTTCGTAAGATAAGCTGTTCGTAAATTGAAGTCTCACTGTAAATCCTTCATTAAACCAGTTTGGTGGGGTGAGGTTCAATTTGGATCGTTCGTACAACAGCCTATTTAGGCAAAATAGGATTAGGAATACTGATGAGGTGATACCGGTCGAAGTGGGGCAATCAGGCCAGTCGTTAGTCAGAACGATATGAACTATCAGTGGAGCAGCTGCAGGGAGTAGTCCTTTGCTCCCCCCTACCTGAGAGCAGGGACTTATCATAGCAGAGTCCGGCACCGCCATGTCTGGACAGTAGGGATATATATATAGGGCCTAAACTACCAGTAAGACTTTAGTTTGCTGACGAAGTTTCTTGGATAAGAAACGAAACGTCCGACACCTTCAAAGAAGTACACATGACGGCTGAAGAAACCTTTTCATTCAAAGACAACGTAAGCGTAATGCTGACGTTGTATATTTAATTTGAGGTAAAAAAAGGTCAAAGGTCAGACTGTCGCTCGGTTGGGAGAACTGGACGGCCCCAGTGAGGTTAAGAGTTTGAATCACAGCTTTGAATGTCCATCGTTTTCAATCACCTTGATGGAATTTGGGTTTTTAACTCATTCACTGCCACAAAAATGTGTCCATCCAGGATTATTGTCATTGTCACTCAAATTCCAGGACCCACAGAATATTAAGTATTAGGACTACATAAACATTCAATGCAGCATAAAAAAAACGTCGACTCTCTTCTTTCATCAGAAAAAAAAGAATTATGTAATTTCTAAATGATATAGGGGCTGGAGTTATATGAGCTAGAAATGAGGGCAGCTGTCCAAAATACAATGCAATATATACATAATGGTTTATGCAGCGCTTTAACAACAGCTCACGCTGGAACAAATCACTAACATGGGAAAAAAGGGAAATACTGCCCCCTTGTGGAAGAGAAAAACATGGTTAGAGATCTGGCCAGCACTTTATCGGCTTCCAAGCATGAAAAAGCAAAACCCACACAAATTTGGGAATGGTGCTCGACGTCATATTTTCAATTACCGAATACATTGGCATACAATGGCAGTGAATTAGTTAATGCAATTGCTGAACCTGGACTGTTTCTGAGGGCTCACCGTACATCCTGCAAAAAAAAAAAAAAAAAAAAAACAGCGCGATAGCTTGGCACTTGATTATCCCGTGGGCCCGGTGGCATCCGTTATATTCTTTCTCATCTTCATTTTAATCATAGTTTGTCACCACCTCCTGCCTTTCCTCTCCTGGCCGTCTGCAGTGTTCCCCAGAGTTAACTTATACTCTGACCTTTCCGACCGTACGTCCATTGGTGTGCGACATTACACTTTCGCTGAACCGTCGGCTGGTGATTTGGGACTGCTGAATCATCGCCGACGGCCGCTGCTATTCTTTAATGGCTCCGTGGTGACTTTGCATTTTCCTTTTTGACCACCACCCGCTTAAAGACCCTGACAGCCTTGCGTAAGACTTAGCATAATTTTTTAATGCATTCCCTCTGTACATATATAAGGCGCACCCCTAATAAATGGTCTATTTTGAAACGTTTTCCATATATAAAGCGAACTGGACCATAAGGCGCACCTTTAATGAATGAAAAAGCTTTTCAAATACAGTGATTCCTTGGCTTGCAAACTTAATTGGTGTGTAAGTGTGTGTAAGGCGAAAAGTGTGTATTCCAAACATTAATTTCCCATATGAAACCATTAAAATGAGAATAATCCCTTCCCTGGTCCCCATTAAACATAATTTTCTACTAAATAAGCCTTAAAACTACACAAAATATACCTTATTTTATGTATCATAAATGTGCTATGGTATTTAAATTATTAATAATAATAATTAAAGAAATAAACTGTGCAGTAGAATAAAGTTGTTTTATTTACCTTTGTGATGGTCGTTGATGGCTTGATGGAAAGGAGTGGCCGGTTTCGTCAGCATTAAACACTTGATGAGCAACGTCGCATTCTTCTTTCACCATCTTGAGGAATGATCCATTGAAGTCAAAGTCAAAGTCAGCTTTATTGTCAAATATGCTAATATGCATGACATACAGCACAGATGAAATTACTGTCCTCTCGGACCCAATGTACTTCCTCTGTGATAATTTTACCTAGTTCCTCATCAATGGGGTTCTGTTTAGCTGGGTTGATAGCTTTTTGCATCAAGTGTACAGATGGCTCGTGCGGGCTATTTGTGGAGCCTGATTGATGGGAATTTTAACCTTGCAGTCTACACTCTGTTTTTGAACTACAGTAGAGGCTGGCGTTACGCACTAATTCTTCAACAAGGGGAAATGGAGTTCGTGGTTGTTGACAGGAGTTGGAAGACCTGTTGTGACTCAATATTACTTCACATATAAAGCGCGCCTGCATATAAGGCGCAGGGTCATCTTTTCAATGAGAATATCAATGATTCTGGCCACCTTATACACCGGAAAATACTGTATATAATAGAGATATAAAAATATATACATATTACATGTCTTAATATGAACCATGATTCAAATTCAAATTGATTCTTTCCATTATCTCGTTCCGGTAAAGTAGTTCCAAAATCTCAATGTTGAATAGGCGGTGGAATGACATTGGCAGGCAACTGGGAACGGAATATGAATTTAAAAATAATCAAAAAAGGAAGTGTCTTATCTAATCCAATTAGGTGTTATTCAGTCATTCTTACCTTGGAGCTTTTTATCCTTTTTTTGCTTATGGCTCATATGCCTCACCACCATTCCTGCCCCCGTCCTTCATCTCTCTATTATCCAATCATGCGTTTGCGTGAACCTCTTAACCCTCTCGAGGAAGGCACAAAGGGTGGAATATTGGATTTTTTGCAGCTAATTGGAGAGACAATTGGTTCTTTTTCTTTCACCTACAGGATTTATCGCTACCTCGTATGGACGTCTTCCGTGTCCTTTTTCCATGGTTATTATTGTTTTGTCAATTGCACTGCATTGAATACTCGTCAGTGAAATGTGTTATTTTCACAATTATGTAGCAATCACTCTTTCATCTGACGAAATGACTTGAATTGAGAAATCCTCATAAACCCAATTAAACCCCCCTCACCCCCGTAGAAGAAGTCGTGTGTAACCCCAGCCTCTACTGTAGCGCCTTATGCCCTGTGGTGCGCCCTATATTTGGATTTTTAAAAATCTATTTATACATTATATTTGAACAACTTTTTTTCATTCATTGAAGGTGCGCCTAATAGTCCGGTGCGCCTGAAATATAGAAAAGGTTTGAAAAGCTACCTTGCTACCTATCTATTTGCTATCTCGCTGGCTAGCTATCTATCGAGCTATTTGCTATATGGCTATCTAGCAAGCTATCTATCTAATAATATAATAATACATTTAATTTGCAAACACCCAAGGACGCTTTACAATTAAAAGAACAATACACAGAACAATAAAACCATAAATAAATGATTGATGATTGATGAATCAAGCACATTTCAAAGCTCTCAAGGACACTAGTCACAGACAAGCATAGATTCTCTTGTTTCTATTTATAATTGTATTTTATTTATTGTATTCTATTTTGTGATTGTATATTATTTTTTACAGTACCTATGCTTGTCTGTGACTGTAAAGTGTCCTTGAGAGCTTTGAAAGGCGCTTAAAATAAAATGTATTATTATTATTATTATTATTATTATTATTACTATTATACAATAATAAATAAAATACAATAATAGATAAAATACAATTATAAATAGAAACTAGAGATAGAACTACACATAAAAATGCAATTTTAAATAGGTGGGTTTTGAGGTAGGATTTGAAAGAGAGTCAATATTACGAATGTTGGGGTTGGGTGGAAGAGACCGAGAGGAAGACCGAAGAGGAGGTTTATGGATGTGGTCAGAGAAGACATGAAGGTCGCTGGTGTGAGAGAAGAGGATGAGGGGAAAAGCCGAAAGGAAAATAAGAGGGGGTTGGGTGGAAGTCAGTTCCAGAGTTTGGGAGCAGAGCTATCTATTAGCTAGATAGCTAGCTTTCTATCTATTTGAGTTACTTCCGGGTTGGTTGCGACTGTAAAGTGACCTTGAGAGTTTTAAATGGTGTGTATAAATTAAATGTATTATTATTATTATTATTATTATTATTACTATTACTATTACTATTATTATTACTTCTACTATTATTATAACTACTATTATTATAATTACCCACTACTATTATTACTACTACTATTATTATTACTACTACTATTACTATTACTACTACTATTACTACTACTATGACTATTACTATGACTATTACTACTAATATTACTACTACTATTACTATTACTATTACTATTACTATTACTACTATTATTACTATTATTACTATTATTACTATTATTACAATTATTATTATGATCACCTCCAAATGTGTTTCATTTGCCTCGTAACTTCAAATTGAATATTTGTTGAAGGTGACTTGTGATTTGTTCAACTTTGAGCTCCATAAGTGAATCTGTGTCTCGGTCCAAATTTGGCTCCGGTCGAATCGGACGTCGCCGACATCCACCCAAAAACTCTCGGTTGGCAGCCAAAATCATTGGCCTTTTTTAACATTGTGCGGTTGAAAGAAGTCAAAACTTGTGGCGGCAGTCTGGTGCCAGACATGGCTGTAATGGGAAAAAAATGTTCCCTCAGAAAGAGACCATTAATCACTGTTTACACGGGACATCTGAAATTATGAGAGATGGGATTTCGTTGAAGACTCAATTCAAGCTATCAAAACTTTTTTTTTTAGATGACGATATTAAACTAAATAAGCTGTCAGCCATAGACTGGGTATCTTTGGATTTGCTTTTATTAATCTCACAGTTGAGAAATTTACATTTCACAGCAGCAAAGTTATGAAAGGAATGAAAGTACAAAAAACTAAATACATGAGCTGCTGGAAAGGCAGCCACTCTCGCGGCGCCGTCTTGAAGTCAAAAGAACGAAAAAAAACTAATAACAAATAACATGACAACACAAAGACACAGAGAGTCATTCATTCATAAGCACTTTCTGTACCATCTTTGTTACACAAAGCAGTTCCACATGAAAGAGGAGAGTATCAAAGCATATCTTCACCAGTGGATCAGGGTTATCATGGTGGAATGTGCACGTATACTACAAGCTAAATGGTGAAAGCAAACACGCAGCTGTAGCATCCATTGACGAAAAGAGATTGTCTCACATTTCCTGTCCCATATAGATCTGCTTCAATTCCAAGCCGCGACAGTTCCACATCCGCATTGGCGCTCTGCGCTGACGCTTCTTCTTATCGCGGGCTCCTGAAGCGATGCATTCATCCAGCTGCAAACTGTCCAACAGCACCGATCTTTCCGCTGAACAAAGCGGGGCTGTGAAGATGCTGCCCAATACAGGCGCAAAAAAGCACAATGGCCCCAGAGCTGTCCAGCGATGATAGTCAAATGGCACCGACATTCCTCCCATTCAAAAACAGCACGAAAAGGCGCAACCGCTCAGCACAGTCTCCTCCTTGATGAATACTGTGGTCAAAAATGCTGAAAAACAATCCGTATCCATTCCAGACGACACACAACAACACAAAGTGACAAAAGAAAACACAAAACAAGACAAAAACAACAAAAAAAGCAAGGCTCATGAGAGCACTTGCTGACGGCTGCCTACTCGGGCGCCATCTTGTACTCCTACCTTACTCCTATCTTGCCAATGCATCTGGCGTCGCTCATTTCATCATTGTTTTATGATTTTAATTAGTAGAGGCGTTGGTGACTTTTCAAACGAAAAAAAAAACAACGTATTTTCCTTGTGTATACGGTGCACCCAAAAGTCTTGATTTTAAAGGACAACCGACACCTCCGAAACAAGTTGCGTCCATAATTTGGAAAATCACTTCAAATGACTTCAACTGAGCGCATTTGACAAAGATTCCACCGCATATAGCTATATTTTACGTTTTAAGACTCGCGCTGAATATTCATGAAGTCTGGTTTTCGAGTTGATGACGATCCCCAAGTGGTGTTACGTTTGGAACGCCCCTGACTGAGAAGGCGACACACAATGCATTTTGCGGTTCAGTACTTTGTTTGGTCTGAAAACTTCGTGTTAATCCATGTTGATGGCGAGATTAGAAGGAAAACACATAAATAACGCGATGGTGAATCGTTGTGTGTTGCAGACTAGACTATTTGATATTCGCTGACACAAATTCCCAGCAGACAAATCAGCCCATTCCAACAGAGCTTGGGCGCCATCTTCAGCATTTTCCTAAGTGGCCTAAGTGACGTCACAGAGGGAACGCCCGACCTTGAACGCGACACACAATGCATTTTCTGCCATTTTTTTCATCTGAAAACACCGTGTTGATCTCGGAATTAGAAGGAAAACTACATAAATAATGCAATGGTGAATCATTGTGTGTCGCACCAAGACTACCAATTGCGGCAAAACGCATAAGGAAGGTGTTAAGTTGACACAAATTCCCAGCAGACAAATCAGCCCATTTCTAACAGAGCTTGTGCGCCATCTTGTGCATTTTCTGGGCGCTACATTGGAGTCCAGGCGGCTCGAATTGATACGGAAGGACTTCTTTAATCGATTGCAAACATTTATGCTTTCCTCTTCAGAACTATTTGAATGATATTCATAACTGGATGAGTAACAAGCAAGCATCTTCTCCGAATCTGAACTCTCTGAAGCTATTATTCTGATTCTCGAGCAGGACAGTTTGTGGCAGTGTATCCTACCGTGACGTCACGAACAAGGGGGCAGTACTTTCTGAATCTGCCCAGTTCCGAGCTCACTTTGTTGCATTTTTGGGAAACTAAGTCATTTTTATTGGTGTTTTGCATTTGACTAAAAATATCAGCGTGTCTTTTGGGTATTTTAGATGCTATAAAACATTTTTCTGATGTCAGTTAGGAAACAAAAACATGGTGTCGGTTAATCAAAAGACGACCCTGCGCCTTATACGCAGATGCGCCTTATATATGAAGTAATATTGAGCCACAACAGCTCTCTCAACTACTGCCAGCAACCACGAAGTCCATATAGAGAAGCAAATTTCACACTCGGAAGTCATAATCAAACCAAAACCAAACAACAAAACTTTGATTCACATTTGGGAAACATTCCCCTTTATAAAACAAAACAAAACAATAAAATACTGATTAAACAAATGTAGCATTACCATGATAAAAAACCCCGGCCCGTTCATCCCAACGCAGCACAGCAGACCATTAACGGATGCATATTCCTTAATTAGTCAGAGTGCTTTTATGCGCCGTTAATGGATTCTGCACACAAGTTTCTGTAAGTGCAGCGCAAAGCGGAATCCTGATGTTGGATGATGACGATGATGAGGGAAGAGTAGTGAACATGCGGGAGTGCGATGGAGGAGGGGCGGGTGTGTGTGGATGGGCTAATTACAAGCAGTGGTTGTTTATCCCAAATAACAGGAGCGCAACAATTACTTATCACTAATTACGGCGCTTGTCTAAATGAATGGATTCGTGTTTCATTCCGTCGAGAGGGAGATATGATTCAGAATTCATTCCAGATGCCCTTATGCGACCCCCCCATCCCCCCAAGCCTCCCATCCTCTGTGATGTTATCAGTCATGGCCTCCGTACAGTTCAAATTAAAGAACAACCGACACCCCCAGACAAGTTGTGTCCATAATTTGTAAAATCCCTTCAAATGGCTTCTACTGAGCATATTTTCCAAAGATTCCACCGCATATAGCTATATTTTGTTTTAAAACTCGTGCTGAATATTCAGGAAGTCTTGTTTTCGAGTGGATGACGATGCCTGACGTGATGTCACGTCAGGAACGCCCTTGACCGAGAAAGCGACACGCAATGCATTTTAGATACTTTGTTTGGTCTGAAAACATCGTATTGATGCATGTTGATGGCGAAATGAGAAGGAAAAACACATAAATAACGCATTGGTGAATCGTGAATCGTCGCAGCAACACTACCAATTGCGGTAACACCATAACAGTGGACACAAATTCTCAGCAGACAAATCAGCCCATTTCCAGCGCCATCTTGTGCATTTTCTGGGAGTTACATTGGAATCCAGACGGCTCAAATTGATACAGAAGGACTTCTTTAATCGATTGCAAACATTTATGCTTTCCTCTTCATAATTATTTGAATCATATTCATAACTGGATGAGTAACAAGAAAGCATCTTCTCCGAATCTGAACTCTCTGAAGTCATTGTTTTGATTCTGGAATTAGGCAGTTTGTGAAGGAGTATCCTGGCGTGACTTCACGAACAAGGGGGTGGGTACTTCTGAAACGCGCCATTTCCGATGTCATTTTGAAGCAGTTTTGGGACACTTTAAGTCATTTTTATTGGTGTTTTGCATTTGACTAAAAATATCAGCCTGCATGTTTTGGGTATTTTAGATGCTATGTCATTTAGGAAACAACAAAATGGTGTCGGTTGTCCTTTAAAATACAAGAACACGACCTGAATGTTTTTCTTTCCTGTTCGAAAAGATCGCAGGACCCACAGAATATTGAGTTTTAGGACTACATAAACATTCAATGCAGTGTAAGAAACCTTAGACCACAGATGTCAAAGTCAAGGCCCGCGGGCCAAATCCGGCCCGCCACATCATTTTTTTCGGCCCGCGAAAGCAAATCAAACTTGTTAAATTCCAAGATGATTGCTAAAATCTGAGCCAAAATTTCATATTTTTGGATGTCAACCACAATAAAAGTCATTATTCTTGACTTCAGATTTGAAAACGAGTTATTCATTAATTTGCTGTGTGCTCTATATGTAATATTTGAAGGGATTTAAACATTCTAATGGGTTCCCCAAATTCATAACGGCCCTCGAGAGGAAACCATAACTACAATGTGGCCCGCGGCAAAAAATGACTTTGACACCCCTGCCTTAGACCATCTTCTTTCATCAGAACAAAAGAGTTAATTCCTAAATTATATGGGTTTGGAGTTATCTGAGCTTGAAATGGGGGTGGCTGTACAAAAAGCTAATGCAGGAAAATTTGAGAATGGCAGTGAATGAGTTAACCTTACAAAAACCCTTATCAGACTTGAATCCCAATTCACGATTTGAGAAAGACAGGAAAAAAGTTCCCGATCACCCCCCAGGCCCCCACTGGACTTGACACGTCAATGCTCCGCTCGAATCTTTTTTCCTTTTCATTTTCAAGTGTTGAGCAAGTCACTTTAAATGCAAATTCCTGCCTCCTTATTCAGCCCCTTTTAAAACCAAAAGCACTCAAGACCAAATTGATTAGAGGGGGGGCTCTTATGCGTAAGTGCTTGTTAGCATGCCAGGCGAAGGGCGGCGACGTAGCACGGTCAGACCTTCCTTCATGAGTGCTGGTGACGATTAGTAACTTGCCGGCCGGTGCCCACGTCGGAGAATTATTATTTATGTCATTATGCGCGAGCACGGTCAACCTTCATTTTGACTCGGGCTCGGAAAACTTGGAAAACGCCAGCGTGATCACTTTGTGGAGTATTGCTTCTTTGCACTTCATTAGGAAGTAGTATGTATGGCTCACTTGTCCGTCTGTCCACAGCGGATTATTTCGCAAGTTAGTTTCTTGGCAAGTCGGTTAACATGTCGGGTATCTAGTTTGTTAGCTTGCCTACTTGTTGGCAGATAGATAGTTAAGAGATAATAATAATCATACATTAATTTACAAGCGCCTTTCTGAACACCCAAGGACACTTTACAATACAAACAGTACATAAAACAATAAAACCATGAATGAAACAATAAATAGTAAAACAGCAGATTAAACTACACCATGAAATCAAGTTTAAACAGGTGGGTTTCGAGGTGGGATTTGAAAGTTGTTGGGTGGAAGTGAGATCCAATGTTAGGGAGCGGAGCGGCTGAAAGCTCTGCACCCCATCGTGGTAAGCCAGGCGGAGGGCATACAGAGGTGGAGGGAGGATGAGGATCTGAGGGCCCGATAGGGAACGGAGATTTGAAGTAGGTCAGACAGATATGGTAGGGGAAGGTTATGGATGGCTTTAAATGTAAACAGAAGTATCTTGAAATCAATATGAAGTTTAACAGGGAGCCACTGGAGCTGCTGGAGGACAGGAGTGATGTGGTGGAAGGAGGGGGTTTTAGTGATGATCCAAGCTGAGGAATTTTGGACTAGTTGGAGTATATGGAGACATTTCTGATTGACCCCGAAAAGAAGTGAGTTACAATAATCGATACGAGAGGTGACGAGACTGTGAATAAGGATAGCAGTGGTGTGAGGGATGAGAGAGGAACGGAGACGATTGATATTACGGAGGTGGAAATATGCAGACCGAATTATGTTAGTTAGTTAGTTAGTTAGTTAGTTAGCTAGTTAGTTAGTGGGTTAGTTAGTTAGTTAGTGGGTTAGTTAGATAATCCTTACATCTGTGTTGGCAGAAAGCTACATTGCTAAATGATGATAATAAGATTAACTCATTCACTGCCAGATGATGTTCAAAAATGTGTTCGTGCCAGTGCCAGGCTTTTTGTCATTATCACACGAATTCCAGGACCCACAGTTGAGTTTTAGGAATACATAAACAGTCTATCCAGCGTAAGAAACTTTAGTTTTCTTTTATCAGACAAAAGAGTTAATTCCTAAATTGTATGGGTCTGGAGTTATCTGAGCTTGAAATGCGGGCAGATGTACAAAATACTATACAATGCATACATATTGATTTATATCGTGCTTTAACAACAGCTGAAGCTGGAAACCAGGAAGCTGATTCGCTCTCTAATGACATTACCAATGCAAATTCAGAGAGCGGGAGCACGTAGCTAGCCTTTTTCGGTTTAGCGGGCTACGTTTTCGGAAACCATCAATAGTACGTTGTATGTTATCAGAGATTGCGATGCTTACCTGGAATTCAATGGATTGTTTTTGTTTCCCCAGGATTCAGAAAACGATGCGGTGGCGATGAGGTGGCGTACAACTTGAAACGTTCTGGATTCTGAAAAGAAAATAATCTGCCAGTAAGTAGCATGGAAGACAAACAAAAAAAAATCTTGTCATGTAAATTTATAACTTGAGAGTAGGACAAATAGCAATAATAGCGTGGATGTTTGATGCTGTGTGAAAAGCAAAGTCATGCCACATGTTCCGTTTTTATGCTCGGGGCCACCGCAAAGAAGAAAAAGTAAGTTTAGCGGAACGTCTTGTTTAGGGAATGAAAATAAATGAGGTGCTATTAGTTATAATTGGATCTCCGGGGTTGCGTTTGTTCTTCTTTTTTTTCTTTTATGTTAATTATTTTTTTAAACGTATGTCAAACGATCGCGAAAGACGATTACATACCTGTCAAACTGTATGTTTTTGCCATACAAAGTATGTTTATTATGCATTTTAAGACGTGGATGACGTACAAGAAAATATGTACGGAAAAACGCAAACTTGTCCATTACGGGTACCATCCGGTATGCACCGACTATCACGAAACGGCAAATCAATCAAGTTCTCCGTGGTAGCCTCTATCTCTGTCTCATTTTTTTGTTACAAACGACGCGAGCGGTTTGATGCTACTGTGCGCATACGTCTGCTGCCTGGTGATTTCGTATTGCATCATTCCGATCACACATGAACAAAGTGAAAGTCAGGACGATACGAGGGATTGATACAAGCTTCGAAGAAAGGTGTGGAATATTCATATTATGTTGCTTGCAAAAAAAGACGTGAAAGTAGCTGCCTCCGGTTTCGATGATTTAAAGAAGGCATTTTCATACAAAGAACCACGGCAAAAACGTAGAAGTCTGGAAAACATATCAATGATACAATAGCATACAATAGAGAACACTGCAGTTATTAAAGGACAACTGACGTCTCCGGACAAGTTGTGTTCATAATTTGCAAAATAGCTTCAAATGACTTCTACTGAGCGTAATTTAAAAAGATTCCACCGCATGTAGCTATATTTTACGTTTTAAGACTCGCGCTGAATATACAGGAAGTCTTGTTTTTGAGTTGGTGACCAGTCTGTACATGACGTCACTGAAGGAACGCCCCTGACCGAAAAAAAGACACTTTGTAGAAGTCCTTCCATCACGTCAATGTATTTTACTGTACTTGTTTGGTCTGAAGATCTCGTGTTGCACCAAAAAGCCGCCAGAAGAGGGCGACCATGGAAGGAATTTATCAGCCTGTGGAAACGGGCTGATTAATTCATCACAGGAGCTTGGAGGCCATTTTCTGCCTCTTTTTGGGTGATACATTTCCTCCCAATGTTGCCTCCAAATTCTTTAATCGATTGAACCAGCCTCAGGCCTGGGGGATACCTGCGTCGGTCCAAATGAGTCACAGGCAGGTAGCACTATGAGTCAATAAGGTGTTCTGTGAACGACGAGGAAGAGACGACACGAGACAAACGTGTTAATCAGCTTCACACAGCGGCATTTGTGACTGACTGTGCATGCGTGAGCTGAGCCTACATTGTCGTCCTCTGTCCATTCACAGGCGCGTAGCGCCCTCAAATTGCCTTGGTAGCCTAACATGTATGCTTTCCTCTTCAGAACTATTTGAATCATAACTGGATGTGTAACAAGAAAGCATATTCTCCGAATCTGACGCCGTTGTTTTGATTCTCCAGCAATGCAACACATCTTGGCGTGACGTTACGAACTGGGGGCGGGACTTTCTGAAAATGCCCAATTCGCAGCTCAATTTTTTGCACATTTTGGACACTTTAAGTCATTTTTATTGGTGTTTTGCATTTGAATAAAAATATCATACTGCGTGTTTTGGGTATTTTAGATGCTATAAACATTTTTCTGATGTCGGTTATGAAACAAAAAAGGGATGTCGGTTGTCCTTTAAGGTTGTCCTTTTCGAATCTTTGTAAAATACGCTCAGTAGAAGTCATTTGAAGCCATTTTACAAATTATGGACACAACTTGTCCGGAGACGTCGGTTGTCCTTTAAAGGATATTTTTTACTGCGGGTAAAGTTTGACCCATCCATGGTAACACCCAACCAACTCATTTGCCCATCTTTCGTTGCCCATATGGAACATGCATTTAATTTGGGGGGGAGGAATAGAGGCAAAATAATATATTTAATAATTACAGTAGAACTATATTTAAACTCTATGTGTGCGGCGAGTGAAAAGTAGCTGGCATGTCTCTTTGCTCCGATCCACCCATCAATGAGAGCCTGGTGGAAAATCCATCTGGATCACACGGTATACACACACACATACACGCGGTACACACACACACACACACACACACACACACACACACACACACACAAACCTAATAATCACAGACACAGTCTGTTAAGAATTTTTATGTTTTTTTTACTGTATGGAATTTGGGTGACAACATTGGTGCTGAAATAGACTCGATGCTACAAACTCAATGACCTCAGTGAGGCTAAAATACATTAAACCATGCAGAAGAAAATGCACGCTGACAAACGTGCACGAGGCTTCGTAAAAATAATTCATCATTGAATGTTTTTTTTTTGCCTGGAACGATGGTCGGATGTCAAGTTTTGTGATACACAAAGTTATTCAACACACTTATGCTACCATTGCTCTTGGAACGTAAAATCCAAATCAAAATGTCCCAAATTTTTCTAGTTATGGGCGTGTGTGCGTGTGTATGTGGTCTTGTTTCTGAATGGTTGTGGGGACACAAACCCGTTTGCAGTCACGTCTTGGGCACCATTTCACGTATGGGGACAAAACAAGCCTGGTCCCCAAAAAGAAAACATATAAAAATGTTACAAGAGCTGCTCTGACTGCGTGTGTGTAGTCTTGTTGCTGCATGATTATGGGGACACAAACCTGTTTACAGTCACATCCTGGGGATCATTTGATGTATGGGGACAAAAAAAAAACCTGGTCCCCAAAAAGATAACATATAAAAACTTTACAAGAGCTGCTCTGACTGTGTGTGTGTGTGTGTGTGTGTGTGTGTGTGTGTGTGTGTGTGTGTGTGTGTGTGTGTGTGTGTGTGTGTATATATCTCGTTTCTGCATGGTTGTGGGGACACGAACCGGCTTGCAGTCACGTCCTGAGGACCATTTGAC
This sequence comes from Hippocampus bargibanti, assembly GCF_051943395.1. Classification (NCBI taxonomy): domain Eukaryota; kingdom Metazoa; phylum Chordata; class Actinopteri; order Syngnathiformes; family Syngnathidae; genus Hippocampus; species Hippocampus bargibanti. The sequence goes on along the minus strand of NC_142753.1, from coordinate 3,438,528 downwards.
ATATGGGGACAAAAAAAACCTGGTCCTCAAAAAGAAAACATTTAAAAACGTTACAAGAGCTGCTCTGAGTGTGTGTGTGTGTGTGTGTGTGTGTGTGTGTGTGTGTGTGTGTGTGTGTGTGTGTGTGTGTGTGTGTGTGTGTGTGTGTGTGTGTGTGTGTGTGTGTGTGTGTGTGTGTGTGTGTGTGTGTGTGTGTGTGTGTGTGTGCGTGTGTGTGTGTGTGTGTGTGTGTGTGTGTGTGTGTATGTGTGTGTGTGTGTGTGTGTGTGTGTGTGTGTAGTCATTTCCCTTCTAGACTCAACATCCCACATACACACACACACACACACACACACACACACACACACACACACACATGTACACACACAGTTTGAGTACAAGCGTCGGAATATCATTACGGTAAGAGCTGCAGTGAGCAGGCCCCTGATACAAGTGGCCCTTTGTTCCAGTGTAGACACACACGCACACACACGCATACACACATACACACACACACACACACACAGAGTCAGGCCTTCCATATCGCCAATATATAATTGCAGCTATTACATGTGACTCAAATATAACTTTACATGTCTTCCCCCCTGCCCCAACCCCTCCCTCCCCTTCCTCCCCAAGTGCTCCCATGTTGAACAAGAAGCATTTGAATGTTTGTGTGCCATGGCATAATGCTGTATAAACATTACCTCAACTAACGAGTGAGCGGTAACTGCGTGTGTGCGTGCGGGTGTGCGCGGGGGGTGTCTTTCACGTCACCGTTTGTACAGACGGCCTTTTGTTCGCATGACTTGGGCTTCAGACTTGTAGTATCGCTGTCTATATTCCTGATTTAAGTCGTCTTCTAAACAATAAAAAAATACCCTATTTCCGCAAGGGTGTTTATTTACTCGGCTGCAAATTTGGGGAGGCATTTATTAGAAGGGTGGCCTCTATCCGTATGCATTTATGTCATAATGATAAACAGTCTCTGGGATAATACAATTGATGTTGAGAAAGAAATTAACTCATTCACTGCCAGATGTGCAAAAATGTGTTCATTCCAGTGTCAGGATTTTTGTCATTGACACTCGAATTCCAGGTGAGTTGAGGTTGAGTTTTAGGACTACGTAAACATTCAATGCAGCGTAAAAAAACTTTGACTCTTTTCTTTTGTCAGAAAAAGAAGTTAATTCGTAAATCATATCGATCTTGAGTTATTTGAGCTTGAAATAAGGGCGGCTGTCCAAAACGCAATGCAATACAGTACTTTCATAACTTTGGATCGGATGGATTGGATTGGATATGCCTTTATTAATCTCACAGTGGAGAAATTTACATTTCACAGCAGCAAAGTGATGAAAGGAATGAAAGTCGAAAAACAAAATACATGAGCTGCTGGAAAGGCAGCCACTCTCGCGGCGCCGTCTTGAAGTCAAAATAACAAAAAAAAACTAAATAACAAATAATATGACAGCATAGAGACAATATGACAAAACAAAGACAGAGAGACATTCATTCTTCAGGACTTGCTGTACCCTCTTTGTGATGACATGAAGCAGTTCTAGATGAAAGAGGAGAGGATCAAAGCGTCTTTCCACCAGTGGATCAGGGACATCATGGTGGAATGTGCACGTCGACTACAAGCTAAATGTTGAAAGCAAACACACACACACACACAGCTTTGCTGCTGTGAAATGAAAATTTCTCCACTGCGAGACTAATAAAGGCCAATCCAATCCAATAGATACATATTGATTCATATAGCGCTTTAACAACAAGTGAAACTGGAACAAAGCGCTTACATGGACAAAAGGCAAATGCTTCCCCCTTGTGGAAGAGAAAAAATATTACCAGAGGCCGTGGCCAACACTTTATCGGCGCCCAAGCAAGAAAAAAAAAAAAACCCCAACACATTTGGGAATGGCGCTCTACGTCATATTTTCAATTTCCGAATAAATTCATGAATGGCAGTGAACGGGTGAATTTAATGTCGTTATTTTTTTATTTTTTTTTAATTAGATTTGATCTTGTATGCTGCAGGGCTCCCCCGTATAGTTGTAAAAAAAAACATCAAAATGTCATTTCATTGTGAGTGTTTTTTATCACCTAAAAACACATTAAATCATGTCTGTGGGGAAATATGTCATTGTCAAGATGAAGAATTTATATGAAATAAATAGATGCCAATATTTTCTATTACAGGTTTTCATTTCTGGCCTACTTACGTCCAATGGTGTCCCCCAATAACATTGCCTGTGAGAATTTCTTTTTTTTTATGTTGAGACAGCGCAGGGAGAAAAAACAATGCTCCCCCAGACCTGAAAAAAAAGAAAAAAAAAATCAATTTTCATTAACATAGCGGTTTGATGAGGTGTCTTTAGGAAAACCTGGCCAGATAAAAAAGCCCAGACGGAGATAGAAAAAGGGATTTAGAAGTGCATTTGAGATGACAAGAGTATGAAACTAGGAGGAAGATTTAAAGAGACACAATA
>NC_142753.1:3126057-3146057 GCF_051943395.1 Hippocampus bargibanti | reverse complement strand
ATCATTACCGGGGAGAAAAGCCGATGAGGGAGGCGTGTATGTGTGTTTTTTTATGATGTCACTTTTTGGTCACTGTGCGCGTGTGTGTGTGTGTGTGTGTGCGTGTGTGTGTGCGTATGTGTGTGTGTGGCACGTGCACCAGTCTGGAAATGGGGGGCACATTAATCTTATTTGTCATAACCTGTCCCACGAGACACTCGGACCCCTTCTCCCTTTTTACCTACTCACACACCTTAACACACACACACAACCCCCCCCCCCCAGCTCTTTCCTATGTGCTATCAGTATCTGCAGAGGACAGAGACAGTGATGCTAATTACATGTGGGCGCTAAAACGGTGGAAGCAAGACAAAGAGCATGCTGGAGAGAGAGAGAGAGAGAGAGAGAGAGAGAGAGAGAGAGAGAGAGAGAGAGAGAGAGAGAGAGAGAGAGAGAGAGAGAGAGAGAGAGAGAGAGAGAGAGAGAGAGAGAGAGAGAGAGAGAGAGAGAGAAAGGGTGATTGTGTATGTGTGATTTTGATGTTATTGTGTGTGTATTATTGTGTGTATGTGCAAATATACGTGTGTGTTCGTGTGTGCGTGTGTTTGTTATTGTGTGTGTGGTATTTTGTGTGTTATTGTGTGTGTGTATGTGCAAATATATGCGTGTGTGTGTGTGTGTGTGTGTGTGATGGTGTGTATGATTGTGTGTAAGTGATTGTGTGTGTGATTGTTTGTCTGTGTGATAATGTGTGTGAATATGTGTGTTTCTTATTGTGTGTGTGTGTGTGTGTGTGTGTGTGTGTGTGTGTGTGTGTGTGTGTGTGTGTGTGTGTGTGTGTGTGTGTGTGTGTGTGTGTGTGTGTGTGTGTGTGTGTGTGTGTGTGTGGGCGTGTTATTGTGTGTGTTATTGTATGTGCAAATATATGCTCTCCTGATTAGGAGAGCACTCACAAACTGTGGGTACCCTCAGTAGTCATTTAACAAATGTCAGAAAGAAAGACTACGGAATGAAAACAAAATTCTGAAGATACAAAAAGGAGAGTTGTAGCAGTACCTTACATTGCAGGCGTTTCTGAAAAACTACAAAGAGCCCCATAAAATGCCTACTTATTTCAAACCGATAAACACTGTGAGGCAAAAATTAGAGCATCCAAAAGATAGTTTGCCAAATGAAAAACAAAATACAGTGAGACCTGAACTTGCGAACTTAATTGGTTCCCAGACTGAGTGTGTAAGGCGAAAAGTGCGTATCTCAAAAAAAAATTCCCATAGGAAACTATTAAAATGGGAATAATCCGTTCCCGGGTTTCCATAAAATATACTTTTCAACTAAATAAGCCTAAAAACTACACACAACATACCTTATTCTATGTATAATAAATGTGCTATTGTATTGTAATGAAAGAAATACACTGCATTGTATCATAAAGTCACTTTATTTACATTTGTGATGGTCATTTATGGCTTGATGGAATGGCGTTGGAGGTCGAAGGTCAAAGGGAATTGCTGTTTGGAAAGAGAGGCGCATTACATGACTGTAATTAAAGAAATACACTGTGCTGTGAAATTTATATAAAGTTATAAAGTTTTATTTACCTTTTTGATGGTCGTTAATGGCTTATGGAAGGAGAGTCACCTTCCATAAGGACTGTTGGTAACTTAACCTCTGGTGCTGTTCGGTCGTGTGGTTCCGCCGAAAATCACTCCGCTAGCCGTGGTGGGTGTGTATTATGAAAATAGTGGTTATTATAAGGTTTAATTTTCATAAATTTGACGTTTGTAAGACAAAAAGTTTGTAAGTTGAGGTGTTTGTAAGTTGAGGTCTCACTGTAATGTAGTTTATTCAATACATTGTAAAAAATGACATTTGTAAAGAGCAATAAATTGGGGAGACTAAACAAATTCTAAAAAAAGACTTTATCAAAATCACAGGGATAATACTAGTGGGCATCAATGAGGTTAAAATCTTAGCGAAAGAACATAGTTTGAAAAGGGAGTAAAAGAAGCAATTTTCATAAACCAACTAAATCCTTCATTAAACCGTTTTGGTGGGGTGAGGTTCAATTTGGATCGTTCATACAATAGCCTGCTTAAGCAACATTAGTAATACTGATGAGGTGATACCGATCGAAGTGGGGCAATCAGGCCAGTCGTTAGTCAGAACGACAGGAACTATCAGTGGAGCAGCTGCAGGGAGTAGTCTTCTGCTCCCCCCAACCTGAGAGCAGGGACCTATCATAGCAGAGTCCGGCACTGCCATGTCTGGACAGTATGGATATATATATATAACTATACTACTATAACTAAACTACCAGTAAGACTTTAGTTTGCTGATGAAGTTTCTTGGATAAAAAGCGAAACGTCCGACACCTTCAAAGAAGTACAGATGACGGCTGAAGAAACCTTTTCATTGATGGACCACTCCTGTACGACTGAGAGCTTACACAGACGTGTGTGCGTCATCGTGTGCATGTATGTGATTGTGTGTGTGTAAGTGAATGTGTGTATGATTGTGTGTGTGTGTGTGTGTGTGTGTGTGTGTGTGTTTGATAATGTGTGTTTGTTATTGTGTGTGTGTGTGTGTGTGCAAATATATATGTGTGTGTGTGTGTGTGTGTGTGTGTGTGTGTGTGTGTGTGTGTGTGTGTGTGTGTGTGTGTGTGTGTGTGATTATGTGTGTGATTGTGTGTAAGTGTGTGCGCGTATGATTGTGTGTATGCGTGAGTGTATGTGAAAATATGTGTGTGTCATTGTGTGTATGTATGTGTGTGATTTTGTATGTACGTGTGTGTTGTGTGTGTGAGATTTTGTTTGTGATTGTGTGAATGTGCGTCTATGTGTGTGCGTGTCTGTGTGCTAAAAACACAACAGAGTGGACAAAGACACACACGTGTTGTTTTTTGACTCAAGCCTTTCTTGCCGTGTCATCATGGCGGACTGCTGTTTCCATTTTGTGTCAAATCCTATGAATTTGTTGAGCTGTTTTTTGCAAATCATCAAATTTCCCTTGTACACATTTGAAATGATTATGACACCGGTTATATGCATAAAACTGTTCGTTATTGATCGGAAATTACACAGACTCGTTTTTTTTCCTCCACTTGGAAGTGTTTGTATAAAATGCCCCTAAATCATTTGGATATTGCTGAGCAGTGTCTATCTATCACATTCCTGAATAAAAATCACATTATCCCTCGCCCCCTTGTGTATGAAATGTTGCACATTGCAAAGTGGCATTTTAGACATTCAAGTATAAGACTTTTTGCAGAAAAAAAATCAGAAAGACCCCTTTAACCCCCATAACACAAATGACAAAGCATTATTTATTTTGGTTTCCCCAAATATTGCTCAATAACGCAAATTCCTGTGTGGGATGTACAGGACAGCTTGGGGGTTAATTAGAGAATAGGAAAGAGAACACATGTGGCACTTTAATATGCCCCCCCACCACCACCACAGCTCATTTCACAGACCACCCGCTTTGTTGGTAGCTCTGACCAGGGTCAGGGGCGTTCTTGCATAGCCTGTCCCAAAGGTAACACACACACGCACACACACACAACACACACACACACAGCTGGTGCAGGTGTGCGTGCCTCCTGGAGGTGATTTAAATGGGACGAGGTGTGCATTAGCGTCTGCGGCCCTGTCAAATGGGTGTCAGAGATGTTCAATCGGACACTGTGGACAAAGACTCAAACCCAGGAAGATTGTCTTTCCTGCTGGCAGGAGACATAGCAATTCATGACATACGCCTGAATTCTGCAGCCCTCTGCCAAACTATTTATAGAGAGTATATGCAAATTTAAGTGATACATTAGTAAAACATAGTTTTCTTGATTAGAATACCACACCTCTTGAGTTCTAAGCACAAACAGCTGATACATTTGTAACCTGGCTAATGAGCTCTTCCTGTGAAGGAGTTTCAAGTGCTAAATTACCCCTGTGAAAAAGAGTTTCCCAAGTCCTAAATTCTGTCCAACGCCAGATCTCCTAGATGATGATGAGAGTTTAACAAGCTGTGTCTGTTGACCTCAGATTTACCCCAGGTTGTCTGTGCTTCAATTGTGTATTCGAGTCATACATGTTGACGAAGCATATAACAGCATGAAACTTTTAAATATGATAACTTCTTATTCTCCATCAATGGGTGAAGTTAAACACATCTCATCCTTGCATTCATATATCGATTCATCATCTGGTTGGCTGTGAAGGTCTGGACCGATTCAAGCAGTGATAAATCAATCGGTTGATCCATTCACTCACCAATCCAACCTTCCCTACATCGGAGTCTTTCCATCCAGTTACACATCTAAATATCAAGTCATTGTTTTTTAACGTGTCAATTCTGCCGATGTCCACCCAACCCAGCCGTGTATGCATGACTCCGGATGTGCAATTTTTTGTCGCTCTTTGCGTAAGCCCGGCTGCCCATCACCCCAAAATCCGTCTATCCATCCGTCCATCTAGCCATCCACCCATCCATATTCCATCCGTCCATCCAAATCAAAATCGAAATCCATCCATCCATCCAAATCCGTACATCCAAATTCACCCCTCCATCCATCCACACTCCCCAAAAGATCCATCCAAATCCAAATTCATCCATCGATCATCCATTCATTCAAATGCATCCATGAATGCTAATCCATCCAACCAAATTCATCCATCCATATTCAGAATCAGAATCAGAATCAGAATCAGAATCATCTTTATTGCCAAGTATGTAGAACACACAAGGAATTTGTTTCCGGTAGAACACGCTGCACTAGTATCGTCGTCAAAAAAACTGCAAAGTGGCACTATACAGTTCTTATATATTGCATCCATCCATCCAAATCCATGCATGCAATCATCCAAATCCAAATCCAAATCCATCCATCATCCATCCATCTATCCAAATTAATGCATCCATCCATCCAAATCAAAATTCTAATCTGTCCATCATCCATCCATCCATCCATCCATCCATTCAAATCCATGCATTCATCCAAATCAAAACCCTAATCCATCCATCATCCATCCATCCAAATCCATCCATGATCCACCCAAATCCATCCATCCATCCACACACCCCAAACAACTCGTACATCAATCCATCCATCCATCCATCCATCCCCTCTGACACTTCGGCGACTCACGATTGTCCTCTTTACGACTGCTGTAATTTCCCCTCATTAAAAGCCCGATTTCCTAGCAGGGCGCCTTGCAACGTTTAGGAGATTTAGGATCACAGACGGGGTGTCTTTTCAAGCACTGCGATCACGGCCCAAATTGGGTGACTGGGCAACAAAAGACCAATCTGTTTGAGTCATAAATGAGTAGTCAGGTGTGTGTGTGTGCGTGTGTGCGTGTGTGTGCGTGTGTGTGTGTGTGTGTGCGTGTGTATCAGAGCAGTAAATGAACACTCTCTCCATCTCTCATCTATCAAAGACTTGACACCAGGAGCAGCTGTGAGGGCGCGCACGCACACACACACACACACACACACACACACACACACACACACACACACACACACACGCGCACACACGCACACACACACACGCACACACACACACACACACACACACACACACACACACACACACACACACACACACACACGCAGACACACACACACGCACACACACACACACACACACACACACACACATACACACACGCACACACGCACACGCACGCACACACACACACACACTCTACTACTTTAGCAATTTGGGATAATTAGCCTACTATACAATGTCTGCCTGGGGTCCCCTGGGGGTCCTGTGGGCGTGTGTGTTTGTGTGTATGTGTTTCAGTCCATGTCTGGTAAGGATCAGCTGTGTTAAGCGTCCCGTGACATCTAAACTACTAATTCATTGCTACATTAACGCCATTGATTAACATACGGGAGAAGACAGACATACATACACACGCACACACACACACACACACACACACACACACACACACACACACACACACACACACAGACGTCCTCAGGCCTTTGTCACTTTAAACACAAAAGAAGAAGAAAAACCCAACTTTTCAAGAGAAACCTGTGCAGTCATTCCAATACATAGGAGTCATTGACATGAAGGATTTTCTTGCACTTAATAATTTTCATAATTATGTTGAAATAATTCCCAATTGTTATTTTTTGGGTAGTCTTGAATTGTGTTTAATGCATTCACTGCCAGACGATGTGCAAAAATGTGCCCACTCCAGTGCCACGGTTTTTGTCATAGTCACTCCAATTGCAGGACCCACAGATTATTGAGTTTTAGGACGACATAAATATTCAATACAGCGTTAGAAACCTTAGTCTCTCCTATTTCATCAGAAAAAAAGGGAATTCCTAAGTTAATATGGGTCTGGAGTTATCTGCACTTGGAATGGAGGTGGCTTTACAAAACACAATACAATATAATACAATACATACATATTAGTTTATATAGCGCTTTAACAATAGCTGAAGCTGTAACAAAGCGCTAACATGGACAATGGCAAATGCTGAAAAACATTGCCAGAGGTCTGACCAACGCTCCCCCATAAGAAAAACCAAAACCCGAACATTTTCGGGCATGATGCTCCAGGTCACGCTTTTCAATTACCGCATAAATTCCAGAATGGCGATGAATGAGTTAAAAAAGGTCAACACTTCCATCATATGTAATTTTGTGATATAGTGACATCATCGGATTTAGTTTTGGCTCATTTCGTGGGATCTGAATTGTTCAATCTGGACAATTAGTTGTCGAGACGTGGACCTTTGGATGACTCGCGCGGTCACGGACCAAATTAAAGGACAACTAACGCCACTTTTTTTATTCCTAACTGACATCATAAAAACATTTTATAGCATCTAAAATACCCAAAACACGCAGGCTGATATTTTAGTCAAATGCAAAACACCAATAAAAATGACTTAAAGTGTCCCAAAACTGCCACAAAATGAGCTTGGAACTGGCCAGATTTAGAAAGTCCCGCCCTCTTGTTCGTGGCGTCACTATTGGTCACACACTGCCTTGCTCCAGCATTAAAACAATGGCTTCAGAGAGTTCAGATTTGGAGAAGATGCTTTCTTGTCACTCATCTGGTTACGAATATGATTCAAATAGTTCTGAAGAGGAAAGCATAAATGTTTGCAATCGATTAAAGAAGTCCTTCCGTTTCAATTCGAGCCGTCAGAACTCTAATGTAGCGTCCCAGAAAATGCACAAGATGGCGCCCAAACTCTGTTGGAAATGGGCTGATTCGTCCGCTGGGAATTTGTGTCAACTTACACCTTCTTTATGCATGTTACTGCAAATAGCTGCGACACACAACGATTCACCATTGCGTTATTTATGTAGTTTTCCTTCTATTTTCGTGATCAACACAGTGTTTTCAGATGAAAAAAAAGTACCCAAAATGCATTGTGTGTCGCTTTCTCCGTCAGGGGCGTTCCCTCCGTGACGTCACTTAGGGCATCATCATCAACTCGAAAACAAGACTTCATGAATATTCAACGTAAAATGTAGCTATATGCGGTAGAAGGTGTCGGTTGTCCTTTAAACATGTCGTTTCTTAACAATCACAGAGCAAAATGGCTCAGAGGAAAAAAAAACTGACCGGCACATAATTTCCATAAGATGACAAATAAGACGTTACACAGGCCACCTGCACGTCTGCGGAGTAGATAATAAGGCTCTGTTGTGAGTTATGTCATTCAACGCGTGCGCCACATCAGACGCAGTTGGACATGAGTGCCTTTGCTGCAGATGATCCTCGGCGTCCCGTGGAGCCAAGAGCCAGGTGTTAGCCTAGATGGGGCCAAATCAAGCCCCCCCAAATCAATAACATCTTGATTGGACCTGATTGCGCTCCTCTTTGGTTGCGACATACGTTGGGTTGCCATCAGTATCACCATTCTGAAACACCCCCCCCTCACGCCCCTTCCTGCTCGTCATCTGCTCACAAAGCCGCCAATCAAGCTAACGTCCTCACATTCTGTCTGGAGGGTTCCAATAGCTTGAAAGTAAATAGAAGGGTTACACAGAGTATAATTAAAACATGTCATCGTTAAAAAAGCCTCTCAAAGACGTAGATGTAGACAGCTCACATAGGATGGAAGCCATATCTGGAATGACAAGATGAAGATGAAAGTAAAAAGTCACAAAGTGAAAATAAAGATGGAACAATGGAGAAGACAAAAATACCACTAGGATCTAACTAAAATGTTAAAATGGGAAAGAAGTGATTGCAGGGTAATTTGGACCCTTGGAGAAATTACCATACAGTGATACGGCTTACGAAATTAATTGGTTCCCAGGAAGAGTGTGTAAGGCGAAAAGTGTGTATACCAAAAATTAATTTCCCATAGGAAATGATTAAAATGAAAATAATCCGCTCCCAGGTACGCATGAAACATGATTTTCTACTAAATAAGCTGTAAAACGACACAAAATATACCTTATTTTATGTATAATAAATGTGCTATTGTATTGTAATGAAAGTGATACACTGCACTGTATAATAAAGTCATTTTATTTACATTTGTGATGGTCGTTGATTGCTTGATGGAATGGGGTTGGAGGAGGTCGGAGAGAGGGAATTGCTGTTTGGAAGGAGAGTCACATTCCATAAGGACTGTAATTAACGAAATAAACATTACTATATAATAAAGTCATTTTATTTAACGTTGTGATGGTCATTGATGGCTTGATGGAATGGAGTGGCCGGTTTCATCAGCATTAAACATTTGATGAGGAACGTAGCCTTCTTCTTTCACCATCTTGAGGAATGATCCCTTGTATGTTCTTTCTCTGGGATAATTTTACCTAGTTCCTCATCCATTATGTTCTGTATTGCTGGGTTCATAGCTTTTTGCATCAAATGTACAGATGGCTTGTGCGGGTTATTTGTGGAGCCTCATTGATGGGATATTTTAACCTTGCAGTCTACACTCTGCTTTTGAACTATCAAAGTTGAAACGAGTCCAAATTTCACTGTTGTCTATCCATTTTCTCACTCTCTCTCTGTCGTCTTTAATGTTAACCCCCCCCCCCCCCCCCCCTCACTGCTGCGTTCTTGACCAATCACGTGGCTTTCACCGAAGACTGGGGAGCGGGGAATAGAGGACAAAAATAAGCCAGCTGCAATTTTCTTGTTAGGACAACGGGCTCGTTCGCGAACAACACATCACTCATTGTGGCGCTCCGTGTATATCCCGAAAAATAGTTCGTATGCCAAGGTTAAATTTTCATAAATTTAACATTCGTAAACCGAAAAGTTCGTAAGCCAAGGGGTTCGTAAACCGAGGTATAAGGAGCACCAGAGTATAACATGCCCCCCCAATGAATGGTGTATTTTCAAACTTTATAAACATACTTTATTTACATATAAGGCACACACAAACCGGGTTAGATGGAGGACACTGATTCGCTGTGGCGACCCCTCAAGGGGAAAGCCGAAAGGAAAAGAAGAAGTTATACATATAAGGCACACCTGAATATAAGGCACACCTTCAATGAATGAAAAAACCTTTCCAAATTCATATATAAATAGATCAAGGTTTTCCAAATATATCTATATTTGTTATAAATGGTGTCTCTTCCTACCAACCGCATCCCTCCAGTTTGACCTTGTTGCTCAGCAGGGGTGCCCGAGGGACGCCTTTGGGGAGGGTGTTGTGTGGGCCCATTGCTTGGTTCAATCTCCGCCTGGTAACAAGCTGTCATGTGCACGTTGGGATGTTCCCACACATCCCAAAAGAGGGGCGGCTATCAGAAGGAATCTTTTTTTTATTTATTATCATTGTTTTCTATTTTATCCTAATACACTTCCTGCTTTGTGCAATGAGCCCTTGGTCAAAAGGTGGTTAGATTACATTAGATTAGCAGTTTTTAGTCTCACACTGGAGAAATTTACATTTCACAGCAGCAAAGTGATGAAAGGAATTGTAGAGGAAAGGAAGAAGTAGAAAAGCATAATACATGAGTTGCTGTAAAGGCAGTGTCTCATGCGGCATCATCTTGAAGTCAAAACAACAAAAACAACTCAATAACAACAAAAATAACAACACTAAGACACAGATAAAAAACCTAAGCACTTTCTGCAACCTCTGTCGTATGAAGCAGTTCTAGATGAAAGAGGAGAGGATCAAAGTGTCCTTTTCACCAGTGGATCAACGACGTCATGGTGAAATGTGCATGTCTCTAAATGTTGAAAGCAAACATGAAGCTGTAGCATCAACTGATGAAAAGAGATTGTCTCACATCTCCTGTCCCACCTAAATCCGCTTCAATTCCAAGCCGCGGTGACCAAGACAGAACAGCAAGGCAAAATGGACTCCCTTGACTGTCCATTACAGCTCTGGCGTGTGTATCTCTGTCTCTGTGTGTGTGTGTGTGTGTGTGTGTGTGTGTGTGTGTGTGTGTGTGTGTGTGTGTGTGTGTTTTTTTGTGGGATCAGGGGGTTAACAGCTTTTTCATTGACACCATTGAGATGGGACTGAAGAGACTTTAATGACGACCAGCTAACCAGATACTCACCCAAAAAAAACCACAGTCAGTGGAAGCACTTTAAAACAACCAAAAGCTGTTTTTAAAGCGCTATATCAATCAATATGTGTTGTATTGTATTGTATTGCAAAAAGTGGTGTTAACCGCAAGATATCATCGTCCCTTTGCTTCACTCGAGTGTTCATTGTAGCCTGAATAATAAGCGATTATTTATCCGGCTGCAGGTCTATTACTTCTTTATTTAAGAGCCCCCCCCTCCCCCCGCGCACCCTGCCAGAGAGGGATGGCGGGGTAGCATATGCGGGTGGGGGCGTTTGGGGTGTGAGACCTCGGCATCTGCAGCTATCAGCGGGGGAGCACATCGGTGTCTCCACGGGTCTGACGGTCGCTGATAAGGGTGGCATGATTAACTCGAACACACAAGCAGATGATGTCGAGGGGACAACAGACATCTGGCTGGCCGCTGATAATCGCGCACCAATACAGATTTTTGTTTTCAAAATAGCTTATGTCAGCTCTACTGTCGATTGTCTATCGTCGACGTCATGCTCTGACACGGCGACAGCATCGTTGACTTAGCTAGTCGCAAACAGCGGAGGCGCTAACAGAGTTAGCTATGTAGTACAAGTGGGGTGTAAAACACTGGCTGGCTGTAAGCTGTCGAGCTGGGTAGCTGTTAGCTATCTGGCTATCTATTACCTATTTATTAGCTATCCATTAGCTAGCTAGCTAGCTTTCTGTCTATTTGAGTTACTTTGGGGTTGAGTGAACGTTGGCGCATGTGGCTGCCGCTGCTCACCCACAGAAAGACTTTATGCTGTGACTGTAAAGTGACATTATTATTATTATTAAAAATAAAAAGGGGAGGAATAATAATAATAATAATAATATCGATGAGAAGGTTTCTTCAGCCGTCATCTGTACAAATTTTAAGGTTTCGGACGTTTCGCCTCCTATCCAAGAGGCTTCGTCAGCGTACTAAAGTCTGACTGGTCGTATCGGCCCTATTTATATATCCCTAATGTCCAGCCATGGCGGCGCCGGACACAGCTATGATAGGTCCCTACTCTCAGGTTGGGGGGAGCAGAGGACCACTCCCTGTGGCCCCACTGATTGTTCCTACATTCCTGACTAACGACTGGCCCATTTCCCCCACTCCTACCGGTATCACCTCATCAGCATTACGAATGTTGCCTAACCTGTTTTGCCTTAGCAGGCTATTGTATGAACGATCCAAATTGAACCTCACCCCACCAGACCGGTTTAATGAAGGATTTTGTTGTTTTATAAGAATCGCTTCTTTTACCCCCCTTTCAAACCATCTATGTTCTTTCGCTAAGATTTTAACCTCATTGTCGTCAAATGAGTGGTTGCTAGCTTTTAGGTGCAAATGTACTGCCGATTGAGGCCCACTTGTATTATCCCTGCGATGTTGATAAAGTCTTTTTTTGAGAATTTGTTGAGTCTCCCCAATGTACTGCTCTGCACAATTTTCATTCTTACAATGTATGGAATAAACTACATTACTTTGTTTTTCATTTGGTAATCTATCTTTTGGATGCACTAATTTTTGCCTTAATGCTGCCGACCCACAGAAAAACTTATCCTGTGAAGTATTATTATTATTATTATTATTATTATTATTATTATTATTATTATTATTAACAACCAGACCCTCAACATTTTGAAGTGACCATGTCTAAGTCCGGTTGGGGTGGTTTGTCCTCTGGAGAAAAACTCAACAGACAAATTTAGAAGGCAAAATAGTTTTCAAGCCCCAAATGACTTTTGATTGGTCCGTCTTGCCCGTGTACCCCTCCTCTCTCTCTCAATTAACTAAACAGACTTTAAGCCGTCGTGACCGTGGAGATTTGGGGACACATTTGAATGAGGCGGAAAAAGAAGAAAAAAAAAATCTTCAAAAGTTCTCATTGCTAAAACCATTAAAGCATGTCCGCATACATCTGCACCATTCCCTCCCCTTAAATTTCCGGCCTCATTTCAGCGTCTTGCTGATCCTCTTCGGCCGACGTGATGCCTTCGGAGACCTTCGGGGAACCTTCATTCCTCTCAGCCCCCTCACAAATGGGCTTTTGCATGGACCTCATTGTTTTCCTCCTCCCCTAATGGAAATCTATAAATAGATTCAAGAAGTATATACAGTGATACCTCGGTTTACAAACCCCTTGTCTTACGAACTTTTCGGTTGACGAACGTTACATTTTTGAAAATTTTACCTTGGTTGCACAATGAGTGATGTGTCGTTTGCGAACGAACCCGTTCTCCTAACAAGAAAATGGTGGCCACTGTTTTTGTCCTCTCTTCCCCTCCCCCAGTCTTTGGTTAAAGCCACGTGATTGGTCAAGAACGCAGCAGTGAGGGTATGGGGTTACAGACAGAGAGAGAGTGAGGCCGTTCTCCAAAAAACAAAATGGTGTCTTTGGTTAAAGCCACGTCATTGGTCAAGAACGCAGCAATGAGGTAGGGGGGTTAAACATTAAAGAGAGAAGCAGACGACAGAGAGAGAGTGAGAAAACACACACACACACAAACACACGTACACACACACACACACACACACACACACACACACACACACACACACACACACACACACACACACGAAAGGGAGACGACAGAAGTTGAAACAAAAAACAAAAGTGAAAAAAAAAGTGAAATGGTGAGAAAATGGATAGAAACTTTCAACTTTGATAGTTCAAAATCAGAGTGTAGACTGGCAGGTTAAAATATCCCATCAATCAGGCTCCACAAATAACCCGCACAAGTCATCTGTACACTTGATCCAAAAATATATCAGCCCAGGTAAACAGAACACAATTGATGAAGAACTAGGCAAAATGATCGCAGAGAAATCACCAAGGGACCATTCCTCAAGATGGTGAAAGAAGAAGGCATTCCATCAAGCCATCAATGACTATCACAAAGGTAAATAAAACAACTTTATTATATAGTGCAGTTTATTTCTTTAATTATAATACCATTGCACATTTATTATACATAAAATAATGTATATTTTGTGTAGTTTTAAGGCTTAGAAAATTAGAAAGTAGAAAACTATTTAAAACTATGTTTTATGGGGACCTGGGAACGGATTATTCTCATTTTAAAGGTTTCCTATGGGAAATTAATTTTTTCGATACACACTTTTTGCCTTACACGCTCTGTCTGGTAACAAATTAAGTTTGTAAGCGAAGGTATCACTGTATACTATATCGAATGACTTCTACGTATCCATTTTTTGCATTATTTCAGAGTAATCCAAATCATACTTATTGTGCTGTCTTTTGGGGAGGAATAAAAAAGAAGAACAGAGTATCAGTGCATAGCTCCGATGCGTATGTGGAACGGTCGCGGCTTGGAATTGAAGCTGATTTACAATGTGAGCCAATATTTTCTTCATCAATGGATGCTACAGCTTTGTGTTTGCTTTCAGCATTTAGCTGGTAGCAGATGTGCACATGTCACCATGTCGTCCAATCTACTGGTGAAAAGGATGCTTTGATTCTCTATTCTTTCATCTAGAATTGCTTCATATGACAAAGTGGGTGTAGAACGATTGAATGACAGTTTATGTCTTTGTATTTGGTGTTTAGTTTTTCAGTTCTTTTGATTTCAAGATGGCGCCACAAGAGTGGCTGCCTTTACAACAGCTCCTGTATTTAGTTTTTCTACTTCTTCCTTTCCTTTCCTTTTTCTTTTATCACTTTGCTGCTGTGAAATGTCAATTTCTCCACCACGAGACTAATAAAGTCTAATCCAGCATTTAGCTGGTAGCAGACGTGCACATGTCACCATGACGTCCCCGATCTACTGGTGAAAAGGATGCTTTTATCCTCTATTCTTTCATCTAGAACTGCTTCAAACGACAAACTGGGTGAAGAAAGATTTAATGACTGTTTAGGTCTTTGTTTTGTCATATTGTCATATTATTTGGTGTTTAATTTTTTTGTTCTTTTGACTTCAAGATGGCGCCACAAGAGTGGCTGGCTTTACAGCAGCTCCAGTATTTTTCTTCTTTTCCTTTCCTCTTTCTTTTATCACTTTGCTGCTGTGAAATGACAATTTCTCCATCCAAAATCTCTCTTCTGGTGCAATTTGAAAGCAAAATCCAACACAGTCTACAAAATGACATTTATCATTGCCAAAGAAAGAAAAAAAGAGATATGATCTCATTGTCCTCCACTTTAGTGGATGCGGCGTAACTCAATGGAATAAATGCAGCACTCTGCAAACTCGGGCGACAAGCTGGAATCAGCAGTTACTGCGCTGTGAGCGCGTGAACGTCAGAGTTTGATGGCGAGAGTCGGCCCGGGGATGAGCTGACCAAAGATATCCCAGCGCACAATAATCTGCCCATTATGGAGCATATAAGATTAAGAATCCAATAGAAGCCGAGTGACATTGACAAAGACGAAACAAAAGGGAAAGTGCCAATGCGTCGCACTGCGGCTGCATGAGTCACTTTGGGAAGGATGCCCCTTCAAGAACGTCCACTCTTGCAGAAAAAAAATCTTATTATTCGCTAACAACGCATTTTAAAAAATATAAATAATTTTCACAATATTCTAACTTGTTTTTCTTGAAAAAGAACCTTTATTGTCAAGTTAAGACTTTTCTCCAAGACTAACTTGGAGAAAATTGTGACTTCTGTTTCTTATTCATGACATGTCTCCACGGCATGAGTACCGTGTAAGGTGCACCGGAGTATAAGACGCACACCCAATGAATGGTGTATTTTCAAACATTTTCCTTATATAAGGCACACCTGACGATGAGAAACACCCCCAATTAATGAAAAAAAATCCCAAATATAATATCTAATATAAATATAATACTTAACCTGGTCTGCGTACTTCCACCTGCGCAATATCAAACGTCTTCGCCCGTCTCTCACTCCTCACACCACTGCTATCCTCGTTCATAGTCTTGTCACCTCCCGGATCGACTATTGCAATTCACTTCTCTTTGGTGTCCCTCAGAAACTTCTCCACAAACTTCAACTCGTCCAGAATTCTTCAGCCCGGATCATCGACAGAACCTCATCCTTTCACCACATCACCCGCGTCCTCCAAGAGCCACACCAGCTCCCGGTCAAATATAGAATCAACTTTAAAATTCTTTACACATTTAAAGCTATCTATAACCTTGCCCCCGCCCCCATACCTATCTGACCTCCTCAAATTTCTATTCCCTCTCGTTCCCTCAGATCCTCTTCCTCCCTCCACCTCTGTGTGTCCCCCCCTGCCCGTCTCAGCACGATGGGTGACAGAGCCTCCAGCTGCACTGCCCCCAAACTTTGGAACTCCCTTCCTCCCAAACTTCGTAACATCGATTCTCTTCCCACGTTCAAATGCCATCTCAAAACTCACCTATTTAAAATTGCATTTTCTGTGTAGCTCTCTCTCTTGTTTCTATTTATAATTGTATTTTATTTATTGCATTCTATTTGTGATTGTATTTTATTTATTATAGTACCTATGCTTGTCTGTGACTGTAAAGTGTCCTTGAGAGCTTTGAAAGGCGCTTAAAATGTAATGTACTATTTATTATTATTATTATTATTATTATTATTATTATTATTATTATTATTATTATGTAAATACCATATTTTCTGGTGTGTAAGGTGCACTGGAGTATAAGGCACACGCCCAATGAATGGTGTATTTTCATTTTTGTCCATATACAAGATACACCGGATTATAAGGCACACCCCCAATGAATGGAAAAAAAAGTTTTCCAAATATAATATATAGATTATATAGATATTAAGTATTTTTCTTCAAATATAAGGCACACCACATTATTAGGCACTACAATAAAGGCTGAGGTTACACACTACTTCTTCTACATGGGGAAATGCAGTCAGTGGCTGCTGACAGTCATTGCGAGACCTGTTGTTGATCAATATTACTTCACAAATAGGGTCATCTTTTGAAGAAAATGAAGGCTTTTGGGTATGCCTTATACACCGCAAAAAAAACGGTTGTTTATCATTTACAGTGATACCTCGGTTTACAAACCCCTTGCCTTACGAACCTTTCGGTTTACGAACATTAAATTTATGAAAATTTAACCTTGGCATACAAACTCTTTTTTGGGACACACACGGAGCGCCACAATGAGTGATGTGTCGTTACAGACAGAGAGAGAGTGAGGCCATTCTCCAAAAAAGAAAAAGGCAGGTGACATTTTTTGTCCTCTATTCCCCGCCCCTAGTCTTCGGTTAAAGCCACATGATTGGTGAAGAACGCAGCAGTGAGGGGAGGTGGTTTAAACATTAAAGAGAGAGGCAGACAACAGAGAGAGGGTGAGAAAATGGATAGAAAACAGTGACATTTGGACTCGTTTCAACTTTGATATTTGAGTTCAAAGACAGAGTGTAGACTGCAAGGTTAAAATATCCCATCAATCAGGCTCCACAAATAACCCGCACAAGACATCTGTACACTTGATGCAAAAAGCTATCAACCCAGCTAAACAGAAACAATTGATGAGGAACAAAGTCAAATTATCGCAGAAAATAATCTGCCCGTAGAAGGCTACGTTCCTCATCAAGTGTTTAATGCTGATGAAACCGGCCACTCCATTCCATCAAGCCTTCAACGACCATCACAAAGGTCAATAAAAGCACTTTATTATACAGTACAATTTATTTCTTTAATTATAATACCATAGCACATTTATTATACATAAAATAAGCTACATTATGTGTGGTTTTAAGGCTTAGAAAATTATAAAGTAGAAAATTATGTTTTATGGGGACCTGGGAACGGATTATTCTCATTTTAATGCTTTCCTATGGGAAATTAATTTTTGGAATACACACTTTTCACCTTACACACTCTGTCTGGGAACCAATTATGTTCGTAAGCCAAGGTACCACTGTAATAGGGTAGAGGTTTCGTGTGTATCAAAATTCTACTTTTTCTATAAAAAAAGCGGGAACACATGCCGTTCAAATATTTCAAAAAGGGTCATTGTGGAGCTGCAGTTTATTTCTTTAATTACAATCCTTATGGAATGTGACTCGCCTTCCAAACAGCAACTCCCTCCCTCCCCCCACCCCATTCCATCAAGCCATCATCGACCGTCACAAATGTAATTAAAATGACTTTATTAAACGATGCAGTATATTTCTTTCATTCCAATACAATAGCACATTTATTATACATACAATAAGTTATATTTTGTGTAGGATTACGGCTTATTTAGTAGAAAATAATGTTTTATGGGGACCTGCGAACGGACCTGGTTTCCTATGGGAAATACATTTTTGGGATACACACTTTTCGCCTTACACACTTGGTCTTAAATTCGTAAGCCAAGGTATTACTGTATTTTCTGTTTATGACACAGTGTTTTTCATCTGTTCACGTCCTCACCTGACCTCCGAGTGTAATTGTCAGGCTTTGGCGTGTCTGCTCACTCCACTGCCGGAGTAAAAATATCATCTCGGCACTCATTGCTGGTTGAAGCACTTGTAATTAATCCCAAACCTGAGAGAGCAAAGTCAGCCTGGAGCAAAACAGAACAAAGTGCTTGTGGGGTTTCATTAACACGGTGTTGCACCCTCTCTCTTTCTCTCTCTCTCTCTCTCTCTAACATCCGAAGCAAAGAGTTTATAACAAGTGGGGCGCACCCCACCCGGTTTGTCTGGACGGCTGCTGTTGGTTTCCATGGCAATGACGAAATGTTATAATTGACTTTTTTTAAAGAACCATCCCACCCGACAAAAATGATCCCTCTGTATTTATCTTTTTATCTTGACCTGCATCTGCTTCCCCAGCTTTGCCCCCCCTCCATATTTTTCACTCTCTCCTTTGCCACTTCGACTTTCTTCATTATAGTAGCTAAGAGGATTTTCAGTGTGTGTGTGTGTCTGTGTATCTATTCTAGACCCAATTAACCCCCAGAATATCTTTCACTAACACACACACACACACACACACACGCACACACAGCACACACACACACAAAACGAGACCATTTAAAAGGAAGATCTTGAGAGAGCACAAATAGCGGTTGAGTGGCAAGTTATCACAATGAATACATTGTTTTGTTGATAAAATTAATACGGAAATTGCTTTTTTTGCGTCTAGTATAAATATTTGGAATTTGAGAGCAGCTGGACAACATTCCAAAGTAGCCAATATTTGAAATGACCGTAAAATGGCTGCCTCAAAGGGCATGGATAATCCAACTGGGCTCTTCACACCCTGCTCACTACATTTTCCCAGTCCCCTCAGGGAGGGTCTATCGATCCATGCGCGCCAAATCCAGCAGACATTTGAACAAAACTTGTTTGACTACAAATATGGGGACCGATCACTTTAAAATGGTTGACTGATTTTCTGCAGCTGTACGACTGTTTTATTCTACCACTAATCACTTTAGCTCTGCTTGCTAACTTGCACATTATTTCAGTTGTTACTTAGAGGTAGCATTTACATTAAAGGGCAACCGACACCATTTTTTTGTTTCCTAACTGACATCAGAAAAACGTTTTATAGCATTTAAAATACCCAAAACATGCAGGCTGATATTTTTAGTCAAATGCAAAACACCAATAAAAATTCTTAAAGTTGCCCAAAACTACTTCAAAATGACCTCGGAAATGGCGAGTTTCAGAAGGTCCCGCCCCCTTGTTCGTGACGTCACGCCAGGACATCTTGCCTTGCTCTAGAATCAAAACAATGGCTTCAGATTCGGAGAAGATGCTTTCTTGTTACTCATCCAGGTATGAATATGATTCAAATAGTTCTGAAGAGGAAAGCATAAATGTTTGCGATCGATTAAAGAAGTCCTTCCGTATCATTTTGAGGCGTTGGCACAAGAAAATGCACAAGATGGCGCACAAGCTCCGTTGGAAATGCGCTGATTTGCCTGCTGGGAATTTGTGTCAAGTAGTATCAAATAGTAGTCTTGATGTAACACACAACGATTCACCATCGTGTTATTTCTGTGTTTTCCTTCTAATTTCGCCATCAACACGGATCAACACGAAGTTTTCAGACCAAAGTACCCAAAATGCATTGCGTGTCGCTTTCTCGGTCAGGGGCGTTCTAGACGTGACGTCACGTCCGGCATCGTCATCAACTCGAAAACAAGACTTCCTGAATATTCAGCGCGTGTCTTAAAACGTAAAATATAGCTATATGCCGTGGAATCTTTGTAAAATATGCTCAGTAGAAGTCATTTGAAGTCATTTTACAAATTATGGACACAACTTGTCCGGAGGCGTCGGTTGTCCTTTAAGGGATTCGATTAGATTAGCCGTCATACTTATTCATCATGTCTTTTTTATGATGATACGAGTGCAGTGTGTTCTCCCGAAGACAAATTCCTTGTGTGTTCGACACACTTGGCCAATGACGATGATTCTGATTCTGATACAGTAAAGTCTCGTTATATCGATATTCAAGGGAGTCCGAAAAAATATCGATATAACCGGGACTATCGCTATATCCGACCCTGTTTGCATGTAATTTTCTCCGTGCATGCATAGAAA
>NC_142753.1:3008557-3121057 GCF_051943395.1 Hippocampus bargibanti | reverse complement strand
GATAAATCCAAATCAATTTAGGAATTAACTCTTTTTTTCTGATGAAAGAAGAGACAATAAGGTTTCTTACACTGCATTAAAGGTCAACCGGCGTCACTCTTTTGTTTCTTAACTGACATCAGGAAAACGTTTTATAGCATCTAAAGTACCCAAAATACACTGGCTGATATTTTTAGTCAAACGCAAAACACCAATAAAAATGACTTAGGACAACCGACATCACTTTTTTGTTTCCTAACTGAAATCAGAAAAACGTTTCATAGCATCTAAAATACCCAAAACACGCAGTATGATAGTTTTATTCAAATGCAAAACACCAATAAAAAAGACTGAAAGTGTCCAAAATCTGCAAAAAATTGAGCTGCGAATTGGGCATTTTAAGAAAGTCCCGCCCCAGTTCGTGATGTCACGCCAAGACGTCTTGCATTGCTGGAGAATCGAAACAATGGCTTCAGATTCGGAGAATATGCTTTCTTGTTACACATCCAGTTATGAATATGATTCAAATAGTTCTGAAAAGGAAAGCATACATGTTTGCAATCGATTAAAGAATTTATTCCGTGTCATTATGAGGCAACATTGAGGGGAAATGTCTCACCGAAAAAGAGGCACAAAATGGCGACCTCCTGTGGCCACCTCCGTTTCCACAGGCTGATAAATTCCTTATATGGAGCTTGGACGCCCTCTTCTGGAAGCTTTTGGGTGCAACATGAGGTCCCGAAGGACCGCTACAATGCGTCTTTTTTTCGGTCAGGGGCGTTCCTTTAGTGACGTCACGTACGGACTCGTCACCAACTCAAAAACAAGACTTTCTGAATATTCAGCTCGAGTCTTAAAACGTAAAATATAGCTATATGCGTTGGAATCTTTGTAAAATACGCTCAGTAGAAGTCATTTGAAGCCATTGTATAAATTATGGACTCAACTTGTCTGGAGACGTCAGTTGTCCTTTAAATGTTTATGTAGTCCTAAAACTGAAGATTCTGTGGGTTTTACAATTTGAATGAAAATGACAAAAACCCTGGCACTGGAGTGGACATTTTTTTGGGCTTTGGAATTTTCTGCCCCCTAGTGGCTGACTGAATAACACTGACATTTGGCATGACAGCATCATCAGGCATCCACGGCGACGGCGGAAGTAACACAGCAGGCCGACTGCGGCCCCTTCGCTCCCGTACGATAAATAGAACACGAGTGCGACTCGAGCAAGTGGCGCTTGTTGCACACACGCATGCGCACGCGCACGTATGCTGCCTTTCTGTCAACTTGGCATATTATCCAGGCGGCTTACACGCCTGAGCGGATGGCATTTCTCATACACGCCAACGCACACGCGGGAAGCACTTTGCGACCTACATGGACCCGAAACACAGGAGTGTGCATCAAGTTGTAAACATCACTCTCACACATGCACGTGTGTGTATGTGTGTGTGTGTGTTGTGTTGAAATATTATTGAGTTATTATTATTATTGAGTGATCTCAACATTGAACCTTCCCCATTCATGCCTGTAATATAAACTCATTCACTGCCAGACGATGTGCAAAAATGTGTCCACTCCAATGACAGGGTTTATAGAATAATAATAATTATAATACGTTTCATTTATAAGCGCCTTTCAAAATTCTCAAGGTGACTTTATAGTCACAGGATATGTTTTTCTTTGGGTGAGCAGCGACAGCCACACACGCCAGCATTCACTCAACCCGGAAGTAACTCAAATAGATAGAAAGCTAGTTAGCTAGCTAATAGCCAACTAATAGACAGCTAATAGATGGATAGCTAGTCAGCTAGATAGAAAATAGATAGCTAGCTAGATCATTTTTACTCAAATTGCAGTACCCACAGAATATTGAGGATTTAATGCAGCGTTAGAAACCTTAGGCTATGTTCTTTTATCAGAAAGAAAAAGAGTTAATTCCTAAATTATATGGATCTGGAGTTATATGAGCTTGAAATGAGGGTGGCTGTACAAAATACAATACAATGCATTGATTTATACAGTGCTTTAACAACAGCTGAAGCAGTGACAAAGCGCTAACACGGACAAAATGTAAACGCTACTCCCTCGTGCAAGGGGAAAAAACATTCACCAGAGGTCTGGTCAGCGCTTTATCGTCACACACACACACACACACACACACACACACACACACACACACACACACACACACACACACACACACACACACACACACACAGTGAGTAAAAAAGTGTGGGTATCCAAGTGAAATGAAAATACACACCAAAAAATCATTTTGGGTGAATTTGTGAGGACCTCTCTGAAACTTTGGATTGGATTGGATTGGATATGCCTTTATTACATTTCTCACAGTGGAGAAATGTACATTTCTTTAACAGATGCATATATAGGCCCTCTAGAAGCCATTAGAATGAAAAACTTGTGAGGACCGGCCAAAAGGTCCTCACTTGTCCAAAATGTCCTCACTATGTATGGTATAAAATGTTAGTGGTCCTCACAAGACTAGTCATACAAACACACACGCACACACACACACAGGCGCGCACACACGCTCAAGCGCTATGAGTCAGGCTTCCTCTTCGCTAAAAGGAACACTTGGTCATCTTTCCAAAACCTTACTCACGCTCTATAAAACACAGACATGCACACACACACATTTGCAGTCAAGAGTGCTATGATGGAATATTCATGAATCATGACGTCAAGACTGCCATCTTGTTTGCCTACATCTTCCTGCCCCCCTCCCCCAAAATGTCCAGTTAGCATGTAAACAAGCAGCTTAACCTGCACCTCCGCCCCCCAGTTGCTATTACCGACATGGCTGCCTTTCCTAGAAGTGACCGGTGAAATGATATTACCAGCACAAGTGTCTTGGAGTGCGCTAATTGAAATGGAGCAGCTGTATTGATCGGCGAGGATTCTGCAGAGCTAGCTGTCTCAAACCAGCAGCGTGCGGGTGTGCATGTTACAAACAAAAAAAGTTAACGTTATTTCAAAGCCCAAGCGTCAACCATTCATCAATTTTTATCTGCGGAGGCAGCAGCTTATCTCTCCCCAGCCACTTCTTCGAGATCTTCCTGGCAGATCCAGAAGGCCAGCTAGGTGACGTAGTCTCTGCCAGTGGGACATGACTGGAACAGCTCACCAGGGAGGCGTCCAGGAAGCATTCTAATCAGATGCCCGAGCCACTTCATCTGGCGCCTCTCAAGCCCAAGCTCTGAATTGAAAATATGACATAGAGCGGCATTGCAGATCTTGTTCCTGTTTTCTTTTTTTCATGCTTGGGTGCCGATAGGTGGTGGCAGTCAACATCGGGCCGCCCACCATCGGCTCATGCGCTTTTCTTTCCGTTTTCCGGTGCGCCTATTTTATGACGGAGAGCCTGATGAAATCCACCGAATTCAAGCTTGGTATCATGAAAACACAAGCAAAGGATGACTGACAGCTGGCAACTGGGCACTCATAGAATAGAATAAAATAGAATACAATACAATCGAAAATAATCGGAAAAAAATGAAAACCCTTGTTTTTAAAATTGCATTCATGGTGTAGTTTAAATGAGCTATTTATTATTCATCATTTATTTATGGTTTTAGTGTTCTATGTATTATATAGCTAGCTAGCTATTAGCTAGATAGCTAGCTTTCTATCTTTTTGAGTTATTGCGGGTTAAGTGAACGTTGGCGCGTGTGGCTGCTCACCCACAGAAAAACTGATCCTGTGACTGTAACTCCAGATCCATATAATTAACCCTTTTTTTCTTTCTGATGAAAGAAGAGAGCAGAAGGTTTCTAACGCTGCATTAAATGTTTATGTTATCCTAAACCTCAATATTTTGTGGGTACTGCAATTTGAGTAAAAATGATTTAGCTAGCTACCTAGCTAGTTATTAATTTGCTATCTATTTGCTATCTAGCTGATCTAGATCTATTAGCTATTTATTAGCTGTCTATTAACTAGCTAACTAGCTTTCTATCTATTTGAGTTACTTCCGGGTTGAGTGAAGACTGGCGCGTGTGGCTGCCGCTGCTCACCCACAGAAAATCTTATCCTGTGACTGTAAAGTGACCTTGAGAGTTTTGAAAAGCGCTTATAAATGAAATGTATTATTATTATTAATAATCGCGTATAATCCATCCTCCTAAAGCAGCATCGCAAAGGAATGAGTGGCTCTTTAATTTCTTCAATCATTTCCGGTGTGTCGTCAAGGTTACCAGCGGGAATATCTGAGCCCGTCCCCGTATGACGACCCGGTGCGCAGCGACAGGCCCGCCATCCCCAAAGCTCCAAATTCGCCGCCCCGCCCGTCCATCATCTACGTGGGCGGGGACATCAATGGCGACTCGGATCAGCCGGACAGCCCCCGCTCGGAGGTGTCGTCGGCGGCCAGCGGCTACATCAACGGGGAAACGACCTACGCCGTGGACGCCTTCTTTATCGTGGACGGCCGTTCAAGACGAAAGGCGACCGGAACACAGCCGTCCGCAGATGCCGCTGGCGGGCCCGGAGCCCAGCGGCACTCATGCGGCGAATGTGGCAAGACGTACGCCACGTCTTCCAACTTGAGTCGCCACAAGCAGACGCACCGCAGCGTGGACAGCAAGATGGCCAAAAAGTGCCCGACGTGCGGCAAGGTGTACGTGTCCATGCCCGCCATGGCCATGCACCTGCTGACGCACGACCTCAAGCACAAGTGCGCCGTGTGCGGCAAGGCCTTCAGTCGCCCGTGGCTGCTGCAGGGTCACATGCGCTCGCACACGGGCGAGAAGCCCTTTGGCTGCGCGCACTGCGGGAAGGCCTTCGCCGACCGCTCCAACCTGCGAGCACACATGCAGACGCACTCGGCGTTCAAGCACTACAAGTGCAAGCGCTGCCAGAAAACCTTTGCGCTCAAGAGTTACCTGAACAAGCACTACGAGTCGGCCTGCTTCAAGGGGGCCTTCTCGCCCATCGGGTCGCTCGGAGAGTGACCCCTGGACGTTTTGGTGAACCCGTCTTCCATTTGTGATCCGTCCCACTTGACACTGGTTTCTGCCAGGGCTCAGATTTCCCCGCATGGTTCGGTCAGGCGGTTACCGCAAGGCAGGGGCGGGATAGACATATTATTATTATTATTATCATTAGCTATCTCTTAGCTAGTTAGCTTTCTATCTATTTGAGTTACTTCCGGGTTGAGTGAACGCTGGCGTGTGTGGCTGCCGCTGCTCACCCACAGAAAAAGTTATCCTGTGACTGTAAAGTGACCTTGAGAGTTTTGAAAGGCGCTTAGAAATTAAAAGTTTTATCATTATTATTATTATTATTATTATTATTATTATTATTATTATTATCATTAGCTATCTCTTAGCTAGCTAGCTTTGTATCTATTTGAGTTACTTCCAGGTTGAGTAATTCACCTCTTGGTACCGCCACTATCACATTGCAGTTTGAAAATCCATCACTATGTTTGACAAAAACAGCAACTCTGCTATACAAAGATAACACGGAGTAGTTCAGAATCAATATTTATCCAATAACATAAAAAATAAAAAAGAAAGCATTATAATCACCTGAGAGGGTGACTATTAACTCATTCACTGCTATTCACGACTTGATTTGTGATTTGAAAATATGACGTGGAGCGCCATTCCCGAATTACTTGTTTTTTTCTTGTTTAGGTGCTGATGAAGCACTGGCCATGGCCTCTTGCAATGCTTTTTTTCTTTCCACAAGGAGGCAGAATTTCCATATTTTTCATGTTAGCGCTTTGGTCCAGCTTCAGCTGTTGTTAAAGCTTGAGTGTTTGTGTAGTCCTAAAACTCAATATTCTGTGGGTCCTGGAATTTGAGTGACAAAAACCTTGGCACTGGAATGGACACGTGTGCATATTCTTTGGCAGTGAATGAGTTAAATATTATCAAGTGTGCAAATCGCCTCAGATGTCAATCGAGACAAATTTAGCAAGCAATAAACAATGCAGTTGATAGAAACGCAATGCGATCAAGAGAATAAATAGATTTTTGGGAATACATGAACATAATTACTCGGAACAAATATTAGAATGTAGCTTAAAATTTAGGACAATACTTCTAATAGGATTTCGGCCTTGCTGACATTGGAACATCTATAAAAAATGGCACTCCAAATAATCCACAAAAAAATGAATAAAAAAAACCCACAGGACTAGCCACAACAATCATTCTCATCTTGAAAAAAAATAACGAAACAACAGGATCATCCACACAGTCAAAAATAGCCAACTGAGAAGCTGCAAAAGACAGATCAATAAAGCACGGCATATCAAGCTCATCATATGTCATTAGCATAATAGCGCTAGCAAGCCCAATAGTATCGCAAGCGAGATCACGTCGAGGACAAGTAACAAAACAAACACAAAAAAAAAACACCAGGGTACTTTTTTATGTATTTATTTATTTGTCTATTTATTTATATGTTTATTATTTTTTTTCTATTTGTTTGTAAGATTTAGAAAAACTGACAGTTGAGACCCAAAATGGCCGCCTTGTTTTTTTTTACTGGAAATTTCACATGATCGGTTGATTTTTAACATTGGTTTTTACCCAGTACATGGGAATACTATGGCAATACGCTCAATGTTTTACCTGATTAAAAGATTGTCTGAAATGCCAATGTTAGTGCAGACATTCAAAATGTTAAGGTCTAACATTCAAGGGAACCGGTGTGTTAGAAAAACATGCATATAGTATTCCGCTATTTATTAATTTCTTGTTGCCATTAATTTGCACTTTATTTTGCCTTATGTTAAGAGTATGCCGAAGCATTTGACACTTTCTAATTTATTTCACCTTGTTTATTTACCGTTTTTAGGGGGTTGACATTTTCATGAAAACCTGCATGCAAAAAACTGACAGCAGCCTAGCAATGAAAAACTATGCCAATTTTATACATATTTTAGTTGCCAAAATCGCGCAATTTCCTTTTTTTTTCTGATCAAGCAATAATGCATTTTTCCCCCTATATCAATTGTATCTTTTTTCCATTATTGTACATGTAGTGATGATATAGTATGTGACCAAATATCAGGGAATTTTCAAACCGTGGATGCTATATCTACAGTATTTAGAGCGATATATTTGCAATATGTGTCTCACACACACACACACACACACACACACACACACACACACACACACACACACACACACACACACACACACACACACACACACACACACACAGCTGAGATCCTGTTGAGGCCTTCTCCGCTGAGGCGATTAATCGGGGAGGCGATATGCATGATAGTTATGGATGGGATTGTTTTTTTTTTTTTGTTTCTTTTTGTACATGCTTTTTATGCACTGCCTGCCTTGTATTAGCCTAAAGGTATACGTAGAAGAACGTAGGGGATACTACGGTTCAACCTCTGGTGCTAGAACATGGATTGTTCTTATGAGCGTGAAAAACATAATAAGCAAAAAAAGAACTTTTAAATGGGAGAGAAAAATGTTGCTATATTCGGAAAGTGAAATTATTATTTAGTGTTGTGGAATGTCATTGCCAATTATCGAAAACATTGAATTGGATTGGATTAACCTGTATTAGTTTTACAGTGGGGACATTTACATTTCACACAGCAGCAAAGTGATGACAAGAAAAAGAAAGGAAGTAGTAGAAAAACAAAACACAGGAGCTGCTGTAAAGGCAGCCATTCTCGTGGGGCCATCTTAAAAAAAAACAACCTAAATGACAAAATAATATGACCCAACACAAAAAAAACACAGACAGCCATTCAATTTCAAGCACTCAAAGGCTCAATGGAAAGAAAAATGGAGTTTGAAGTCCGTTTCAGCACCAGAGAGCGCCAACCAAACACTTTTAGACAACACTACTGTAGCCTAATATAGCCACAAGTTAGTTGACTTATTCTTATATGAAAGCACTTGTTGTTCCTCATACCAATTGTAACTTCTTCAATATTCCTTTTTATTTTATTTATTTATTTATGTAATAGCAGCCGGTTGTTGTTTTTTTACATTTATTTCCAATGTGTATAGCACAATAAGAGTTTCGGCATTCAGGTAGACGGCGCCTTGTTTGTAGAAAAGAAAAAAAACACAGTCTGATTTTTCTACTGTAAGGGATGACGTCAGAAATGAATTTTACGACATGTCCTTTTCTAGATATTCCATATTTTCAAAGCCTTGTAAATAAGCGGCGAATGGACTGATGGATTATTTCTACAAGCTCTGTTTACTGTCAAGCGTGATGATGATGATGATGATGATGAAGTTTCCAGAGCTTCCGAATTTTTCGTGGGTGGACATTCTATTCGGGTCCTCCATTGTAAAGCACAAAAACAACACTGGGCACCCCCTCCCCCTTTCACTTATTAAGAATAAAAAATAGTTTCAATGTAAAATATTGTTTTGTTCTTACTTTTTCACATTTGAGAGACGACAAAAAATTATCCCCGTTGAATCTACGCACTGAAAGAGTTCAAAGGAGAACCGCCGACACCGAAAAAAGAAGACAAGAAATATTTTATTTATTGCCCGCATGCATTTAATATGCTAATTACGCTTTTCCCATAACACCTGACCTTTCAGCCCGAAACAGGCCTTGGCTTTAAATTGTTCATCCATGCTCCCCTAGTGCGCTCGCCACTTAAATCATTCATGCCGCTATGAGAAAAGTCAAAGCTTTCCAAGTACGATAAGAGCAAAAGTTGGCCTTTGTTTTGAATTCGAGGATGACAGAAAACAAGTGACAGGAAGATTTTTCGTAGAAAGACCGCAATTTTAGAAAAGTCGTGGTTCAACGACATGAAAATGTCGTTATTACGTTGGTAGGAAACATTTGTTGCTTGGTTATGTCCAATCAGGGAGAATTTAGCTCTCGCGCGCACACACACAAACACTCAAAGACAAGCGCAAATGGCACCGAGTATGATATGCTTTTAAAGGACAACCGACGTCTCCGGACAAGTTGTGTCCATAATTTGTGAAATGGCTTCAAATGACTTCTACTGAGCGTATTTTACAAAGATTCCACCGCATATAGCTATATTTTACGTTTTAAGACTCGTGCTGAATATTCCGGAAGTCTTGTTTTTGAGTTGGTGACGAGTCCGTATGTGACATCACTGAAGGAACGCCCCTGACCGAAAAAAGGACACATTGTAGCAGTCCTTCCATCACGTCAATGCTTGTTTAGTCTGAAAACCTCGTGGTGCACCAGAAAGAGCCAGAAGAAGGCGTCCAAGCTCCATGTAAGGAATTTATCAGCCTGTGAAAGCGGGCCACTGGAGGTCGCCATTTTGTGCCTCTTTTTTTTTTTTGTGAGAGATTTTCCCCCAATGTTGTCTCAAAATGGCACATATAATTCTTTAATCAATTGCAAACATATATGCTTTCTTCTTCAGAACTATTTGAATCATATTCAGAACTGGATGTGTAACAAGAAAGCATATTCTCCGAATCTGAAGCCACTGTTTTTATTCTCCAGCAATGCAAGACGTCTTGGCGTGACATCACGAACTGGGGCGGGACTTTCTGAAAATGCCCAATTTGCAGCTCAATTTTTTGCAGATTTTGGGCACTTTAAGTCATTTTTATTGGTGTTTTGCATTTGACTAAAAATATCATACTGCGTGTTTTGGGTATTTTAGATGCTATAAAACGTTTTTCTGATGTCAGTTAGGAAACCAAAAAGTGACGTCGGTTGTCCTTTAAAGGGTGGTTTCACATCTCATCGCATTTCAATTAGCAGGGAACACACACACACACACACACACACACACACACACACACACGCACACACACACGCACGCACACACACACACACACACACACACACACACACACACACACACACACACACACACACACACGCAAACACGCACACACACACACACACACACACACACACACACACACACACACACACACACACACACACACACACATATTCCTGTTTCAATGGTTTTGTGAGGTCCGGATAACTCCAGATAAGGACTGAGGACCACCGTTGCTGATAAGTTTAGAGAAGAACTAGTGTTATATTTGAACACTAAATGTCAACCTATTTACCACTTCAACTTCTTTAAAAACAGAGAAATAACAAGTGGAATTGAAACTGAAATAACAGCTGGAGTGAGGTTTCTGAATTGGGTACATTCAAAGTCCTCATCCCTGTGGTGAATTTTGTTTAAATATCGTTTTACTTTTTGTGGTGTGATTTTTTTTCCTCTCATTAACCACGACCACACACACATAAACACACAGTGAGTAAAAATTGTGTGTGTATCCAAGTGAAATGAAAATATACACCAAAAAAATATTTTTAGAAATTATATATTATTATTATAAGCACCTTTCAAAACTATCAAGGACACTTTACAGTCACGGAATATTTTTTCTGCGGGTGAGCAGCGGCAGCCACACGCGCCAGACTTCACTAAACCCGGAAGTGTTATGATTATTATGATTACTATACTACTAGTAGTAGTACTACTAGTAGTAGTAGTCAAATGCGCTCAGGAGAAGTCATTTGAAGTGATTTTACAAATTATGGACGCAATTTGTGCGGAGGTGTCGGTTGTCCTTTAACAAAGGACAACTTTACAACTAGTAGTACTAGTACTACTAGTACTACGTGTAGTACTACTACTAGTACTAGTAATAATCATAATAATACTTCCGGGTTGAGTGAACGCTGGCGCATGTTGCTGCCGCTGCTCACCCGCAGAAAAAATAACCTGTGACTGTAAAGTGTCCTTGAGAGTTTTGAAAGGCGCTTATCAGAATCAAAATCAGAATCAGAATCATCTTTATTGCCAAGTATGTAGAACACACAAGGAATTTGTTTCCGGTAGAACACGCTGCACTAGTATCGTTGTCAGAAAAACTGCTAAGTGGCACTATACAGTTCCATTTTGGCTACTGTTGAAATTAAATGTAATTAAATGTACATATTATTATTATTATTATTATTAATACATTTAATTAATTCATTCATTTTTTATTAATTAATTTATTTATTTACTACTAATGATAATGATAAATTTCATTTATAATCTGCTTTCAAAACTTAGGAATTGCACGGTTTATCCTTCAAGCTCTTATTTTCCCCTTGACCAACCACAAAGTGCGCCCGACGGAGTTCAAGAGGAACATCAAGTCCTTGAACGTCACCGTTAAAATCCCCGATGAATTCTCCCTCTGCGCGATCAATGACACCCCCCCCCCAGACGTCTCTTCGCTGATTTCGCCCGACAGCCGGCGACGCACGATTAGGCGAAATAATACGCGAGGCGTCGCGCCGGACGGTATTGATTGCGCGGCACCGGTGCGCTGCTTCTCTAATGGAAGACGGAACATGATCTCATTGCGGGGAGATCGTCTTCTGCTCTTCCACTCTTGGCTTGATGTCAAGCAAACGATGCTCGTCGCTTCGCCGTCGCAGGGTTTTTAAAATCTTTTAAAGGACAACCGACACTTTCGGACAAGTTGCGTCCATAATTTGTCAAATGACTTCTACTGAGCGCATTTGACAAAGATTCCCCCACATATAGCTATATTTTACCTTTTAAGACTTGCCTTTACCTTTTAAGACTTGCGCTGAATATTCATGAAGTCTTGTTTTCGATGATGACGATGCGCGAAGTGACGTCACGCAAAGCAAGAACGACAGTAAGTAAAACCAAAGTTAAAACCCCTGGCACCTCCCTCCCCCCGCTCTCTCTCTCTTCTATTTTGTTCTTCTCTCCTCTTTTTTCTTCTTGTATAATGCTTATCTGTCAGGAACTCCTATTTCCTGTGCGATCAGGTACTGTCTCATACGCGATTATGTCACCTAATGTATGTTGCCAACTATTTGGAAAATATCAAGTATGCAGAAAGATTTGCTGAGACACACCTCAGATGTACTTTTAGAAGCTCCACGAGCTATTCAAAACCAATGGTTTTGTCTACTTTTGTTGTTTGTTTGTTTATGTTGCTTTGTATGTTTGCATGCCATTTGAATAAAAATAAATAAATAAATGAATAAATAAAATAAAACCAAAGTGCTGCCCCTAAAGGACAACCGACACCATTTTTTTTTTTTTGTTTCCTAACAGACATCATAAAAACGTTTTATAGCACCTAAAATACCCAGAACACGCAGGCTGATATTTTTAGTCAAATGCAAAACGCCAATAAAATGACTTAAAGTGTCCCGAAACTGCCACAAAATGAGCTCGGAACTGGGGAAATTATGAATGCCCCGCCCCCTTTCCGTGACGTCATACCAGGATACTCCTTCACAAACTGCCTTGCTCCAGAATCAAAACAATGGCTTCAGAGAGTTCCAATGCGGAGAAGATGCTTTCTTTGTGACTCATCCAGTTATGAATATGATGCAATTAGTACTGAACAGGATAGCATAAATGTTTGCAATCAATTAAAGAAGTCCTTGCGTATCAATTCGAGCCATCTGGACTCCAATGTAGCGCCCAGATAATGCACAAGATGGCGCACAAGCTCTGTTGGAAATGGGCTGATTTGTCCGCTGGGAATTTGTGTAAACTTACACCTTCTTTATGCATGTTACTGCAAATAGCTGCGACACACAACGATTCACCATCACCTTATTTATGTAGTTTTCCTTTTATTTTCGTGATCAGCACCGCGTTTTCAGATGAAAAAAGTACCCATAATGCATTGTGCGTCGCTTTCTCGGTCAGGGGCGTTCCGAATGTGATGTCACTTAGGGGATTGTCATCAACTCAAGACGTCGTGAATATTCAGCGCGAGTCTTAAAACGTAAAATGTAGCTATATGTGGAGGAATCTTTGTAAAATGCGCTCAGTAGAAGTCATTTGAAGTGATTTTACAAATTATGGACGCAACTTGTCCAGAGATGTCGGTAGTCCTTTCAGCCAATTAACAGCGAAATGCTGCCGCGTGTCGCGGTGGCAATCGCCTCCCCGAGCTCGGCGCCAAGTAGTAACCGGGGGCTTTAACGGCCACGAAAAAAGCTGACGCTATGACACGCGATGGAGACGCAGCAGTATATTAGCGCCCCGCCGGGGCAACCAAACTGCTTACAGGACACACTGCGAGGAGAGCCCTTAATGACCCAACGTGCGTGTGGGTTTGCACACACGGACCTACACACTCATCTCTGCATTCTCATGGTTGTGATTGGGTATCTCTGTGCAGGTGTTCACTCTCTCAAAGGAGCAAAGTGCAAGTGTGCACCTGCGTGTATTGATCAATAAAGCCCACGGCTGTAATAAGCTTTTTGAGACAGTATTGCCGACTTCCCGGGAGGACTGATATGAGGAAGTGTTGAGTAATTTAGCTGGACAGCAAAATTCAGAAAAAGGGGGTCATTACTCACACACCACACGTCACACACGCAGTGCCTTATATTTGGAAATCTTTTATATATTTATATATTGCATTTGGAAAATGTTTTTTGTTCATTGAAGGTGCACCTTATACTGCGGTGCACCTTATACACTGTAAAATACGGTATTTATATATTATATTTTGAAAACGTTTTTCATTCATTGAAGGTGTGGCTTATATCTGGAAAAGGTTTGAAAATATACCCTTCATTGGGGGTGAGTCTTATACTCTGGTGTGTCTTATATTTGGAAAAGTTTTATATATTTATATATTGCATTTGGAAAACGTTTTAGTTCATTGAAGGTGAGTCTTATACTCCGATGCACCTTATACACTGGAAAATACGGGATTTATATATTATATTTGGAAAACGTTTTTCATTCATTGAAGGTGAAGGTGGCTTATATCTGGAAAAGGTTTTAAAATACACCATTTATTGGGGCTTACACTGCATATGGAAAAAGTTCACAAAATACACAAAAATACACAATTCATTGGGGTTGTGCCTTATACGCATGTGAAAATACGGTATTTATATATTATATTTGGAAAACTTTTTCTTATTCATTGAATGTGCGTCTTATAGTCCAGTGCGCCTTATTTATGGAAAAATATTCCGATAAAGAGCCGGCCAGACCTCTGGCAATGTTTTTCTCTTCCACAGGAAGGCATCATTTGCCTTTTGTCCATGTTAGCGCTTTGTTACAGCTTCAGCGCCATATAAATCAATATGTATTTTATTGTATTTTGACCCAACGACACAAATTTTGCTGTACAGCCGCCCCCATTTCAAGCTCAGATAACTCCAGACCCATATAACTTAGTAATTAACTTTTTTTCTGATGAAAGAAGAGAGTCCATTGCTTCTAACGCTGCATTGAATGTTTATGTAGTCCTAAAACTCAATATTCATAGTCACTCCAATTCGAGTGACTATGACAAAAACCCTGACACTGGAGTGGACACATTTTTGCACATTGTCGGGCAGTGAATGAGTTACGTTTTTTTTCTCTCGCAGCATCTTTATCTCTATTTTTTGCGACATTATCTGCAACCTTGTTATAATAATAATAATAATAATAAAAAAAAAAAAAAAAATAAATAAATAAATAAATAAATAAATAATAATAATAATAATAATAATAATAATAATAATACATGTCATTTATAAGCGCCTTTCAAAACTCTAAAGGTCACAGGACAAATGTTTCCGTGAGTGAACAGCGGCAGCCACATGCGCCAGCGTTCACTCAACCCGGAAGTAACTCAAATAGATAGAAAGCCAGCTAGACAGCTAGCTAGATAGCTATATAGCTAATAGATAGCCAGCTAGATAGCTAAATAGCCAGCCAGATAGCAAATAGATAGCCTAATAGTTAGCATGTTTAATTAACGATTTTCGCTCAAATAACGAATGTTTAAAAAATGCATAGCAAATAGAGATCGAGCTAGCCAGATAGATGGAAAGCCAGCTAGATAGCAAATAGAGAAATAGCAAGCAGCTCGATAGCAATATAGATTGAGCTAGCTATATAGATAGCTAGCCGGCTAGATAGCAAATAGAGAGCTAGCTAGGAGCTAGATAGCAAATGTTGCTTTGCTCTACTTGAAGTACTATTTCCAGAGAAAGCTAACTAATGAAAGCCTTTGAAAATGCTTTGTTGGTTGGTTTCCCCCTCCGCTTCATCCATATTTCCCCCCTTTTGGAGTCTTTCTTCCTCAATTCCACTCCAGCTCACATTATTCTTTTGTGCTACTTTTGCTTCATTTCCTCTCTCGGTTTCATCGTTTCTCACTCTTGTCCGTCCTCATCTCCCTTTACATTATTTCCATTGTATCGCCATGGCAATGAATTGCTGCATTAATCATCATATCATCGGGGGTGGCGGATCATGTTATTAATCAGGCCTTTTTTTCCCCCTCGTTCTTTCCTCATCTTTCCGTGCGGCGTCGGAAAGGAAAGCCACACGTTGGTGATTAGCAATTAAATCTCACACACACATTTATATGGTGGCACCCTGCTGAGTTTAAGCTTGGCCAGGCAACAGTGTCACTTCATCTCTGCCGGATTAATCAAACTGTCACAAGTACCCGAAGAGCAACGGCAGTAAAGGAAAGTCTACGATTTTAGTACATGACTATTTATGTCTAATTCAGAGGGAGTAGTATATCGTTAACGTAATAGCATCGTGGCCCGAGTCACAGGGGACTGTTTAAATCAAGAGAAAATACAGCGAGATAGACATAAGGAAATTAAAAAAACATACTAATAATACGTAATACATTTAATTTATAAGCGCCTTTCAAGGACACTTTACAGTCACAGGTTTAGTCTTGGTGGGATTTTTTTGCCAGGGTTTTTGTCATTGTTCAGGTTCAAATTTCAGGATCAGTACAATACATACAACATACAATACAATACATACATGCTGATTTATCTCGCGCTTTAACAACAGCTGAAGCTGTCACAAAGGACAAAACATGGACAAAAGGCCAATGTTGCCCCTTCGTGGAAGGGAAAAAACATTGCCAGAGCGCTTTATCGGCACTTCCCACAAAAACAAGCAAACAAAAAAACAAACAAAACCCGAATACATTTGGGAATGGCGCTCTACATAATATTTTCAATTACCAAATAAATTCGGGAATGGCAGTGAATGAGTTAAATTGATCAGTTAAAACACATTTATAGTTTTTTTTTAATACATTTATCAAATTATATAATTCGATTTTTTTGTGTGGAACAAATCATCACAAAATCTAAATTTTACAAATGACCCGGCCCATTTGCGCATTTCAAAAACAAATAAAAAGAACTGTAATTTGTTGTTAGCCAATGCCCATCACCAATAAAAAGGGGATAAAAAGCAATATACATAATTTATCTTTTGCTCATGAACAAACCCCGTCAAAATCTAAAAATATGAATATTGGTAGGCCACCACCTCTACTATCACAATGCGCAACAAAACTGATTTACTGCAACATGAACTCGCCAGACGCCATTCCCCCCCTCCCAGGTGTTCATGCTATACGCAAAAGATGTAATATCATTTGTATGGCGTAATGCGTTGAATTCAATAACGCAAAGACAGACGCGCACACAGAAGAATTTCATTGGAGATCTGAGCTTCATTAGTGCAGCTCTAGTTGTTAAGATTGATTTAATTATCAAATCATGCCATGTGCGAGTGCCCGAGTATGCGTGTGTGCGAGATTAGGCGAGTGATCTTGGCTGACATTGATCAGCCTCCTCTAATTGGGAGCATCTAGCCATGTAATTGATTCCGCAACACTTTACCATGTGAATTCAACAGCTTTAGCAACACTGATTCACACCGATTTTGCCCGACAACACAACATGGTGGAGTGGCAAGGCAAAAAAAAAAAAAAAATACTGTTGTATTATCAAGTTCTGTCGCATTTTCCATGGGAAAGCACGACTTGATCAGAAACCCGAGTAAAGAGAGAAGTAATACACACTGACCGAGGAGATCCCCTCATGAAACAAAAATATATTTTCCAATACATCACTCTAATAGATAGAATAGATGTAAGATATTGTAATATATTGTATTCAATGTCAAAGTCAAAGTCAAAAGTCAAAGTCAGCTTTATTGTCAAATATGCTAATATGCATGACATACAGCACAGATGAAATTACTGTCCTCTCGGACCCAGCATGCAAGGCACTTATAATGACTTTAACACACCTAATGAACATGAAAACGCCAATTTTCCGGGAGAGGGGAGCCGCTGCGTGTTCACGCGCGGCCATCTTGGGAAAAACAAAAATAACAAATAATATGACAACACAAAGACACATAGTCATTCATTCTTCAGGACTTGCTGTACCCTCTTTGTGATGACATGAAGCAGTTCTAGATGAAAGAGGAGAGGATCAAAGCATCCATTTCAGCAGTGGATCAGGGACGTCATGGTGGAATTTGCACGTCTACTACAAGCTAAATGTTGAAAGCAAACACGAAGCTGTAGCATCCATTGACGAAAAGACATTGTCTCAGATCTCCTGTCCCACATAAATCTGCTTCAATTCCAAGCCGCGACAGTTACACATACGCATCGGCGCTCTGCGCTGACGCTCCTTCTTATCGCGGGCTCCTCAAGCCATGCATCCATCCAAACGAAAGCCTGTCCAACCGCACTGACCTTTCCGCTGAACAAAGCGGGGCTGTGAAGATGCTGCCCATTACAGGTGCAAAAAAAGCACAATGGCCCCAGAGCTGTCCAGCGATGACAGTCAAATGGCTCCGACATTTCTCCCATTCAAAAACAGTACTGGCATATTCATGCTGCCGAAAGGCGCAACCGCTCAGCACATTCTCCTTCTTGATGATTTTCGTTGCCAAAAATGCTGAAAAATAATCCGTATCCGTTCCACACAACGCACAACAACATAAAGTGACAAAAGAAAACACAATAACAAGACAAAAACAACAAAAAAGCAAGGCTCATCAGAGCACTTGCTGACGGCTGCCTACTCAGGCGCCATCTTGGAAAAAATTAAAAAATAAAGATAAAAAAATATAATAAAAAATTCATTGTCATTTCCTCATATATTTTATATTTTAAATTAATTTATTATATACAGTGATACCTCAGTTTACAAACCCCTTGACTTACGAACTTTTCAGTTTACGAACGTCAAATTTATGAACATTTTACCTTGGCATACGTACTTTTCCTTGGCATATGAACTTTTTTTCGTACACGGAGCTGCCTCAATGAGTGATGTTTCGTTCGCGAACGAGCCGACTGTGGCAGCCGACCGTTTTAGTCCTCTATTCCCCGCCCCCAGTCTTCGGTTAAATGACATGATTGGTCAAGAACGCATCAGTGAAGGGAGGTGGTTTAAAAATTAAAGAGACAGGCAGACGACAGTGAGAGAGTTTCAACTTCGATAGTTCAAAGGCCGAGTGTAGACTGTAAGGTTAAAATATCCTATCAATCAGGCTTCACAAACAACCCACACAAGCAATCTGTACACTTGATGCAAAAAGCAATCAATCCAGCTAAACAGAACACAATTGATGAGGAATTAGATAAAATTATCACGGAGAAAGCACCTACAAGGGATGACTCCTCAAGATGGTGAAAGAAGAAGGTTAAGTTCCTCATCAAGTGTTTAATGCTGATGAAACCGGCCACTCCATTCCATCAAGCCATCAACGACCATCACAAAGGTGAATAAAATAACTTTATTATATAGTACAGTTTATTTCTTTAATTATAATACCATAGCACATTTATTATAAATAAAATAAGGTATATTGTGTGTAGTTTTAAGGCTTAAAAAAATTGAAAATTATGTTTTATGGGGATCTGGGAACAGATTATTCTCATTTTAATGGTTTCCTATGGGAAATACATTTTTGGGATACACACTTTTCGCCTTACACACTCTGTCTGGTAACCAATTAAGTTCGTAAGCCAAGGTATCACTGTATTGTCAATACATATATTATATATTGTTAATACTATATTGCTATCGAGTAATATATTGCAAAATATACAAATGGTTAATGAAAAGATGTCTTCAGCCGTCTTCTGTACTTCATGTGTGTCGGACTTTGAGCTCCTCATCCGAAGCGCTTTGTCAGCAAACAAAATTTGTGCTGGTAACAGCACAACGTAGCTCTTCAGATGACACCTTCAAAGAAGTCCAGATGACGGCTGAAGAATCCTTTTCATCGAAGAACCACTCCTGTACAAGTGAGAGCCTACACAGACGTATACAAATGATTGCCGCTTTTCATATCTTGCAATGTATTCAAAAATAACTTGTAATATATGCATTTATATAGTACAAAATATGTCATTTTCCATTTGTAAATACCTACAATCACATATTACAATTTATATTGGACAATATATCAGTGATAAATGTCAAATAAAATAGATAGAAAGCTAGCTTGCCATCGAATAGATGGCCAATAGATAGCGAGCTAAATAGCTGGCACAAGGCAAATGTCGCCCCTTCTTGGGAAAGAAAACATTGCCACAGGTCTGACCAGCACTTTATGGGCACACCCTGCAAGAAAAACCAAAAACCCAAACAAATTCCAGAATGGCGCTCCACGTCATGCTTTTCAATTTTCAAATAAATTCGGGAATGGCAGTGAATGATTTGAGCTAACTCATTAAAAAAAGAGGTAAGCTTCAGTGAACAGGTGGAAGACACTTGAGTGAAAAGTTGGACTTGAGAGTAATTGGGTCCGAGGTCTTTATTCCATATGTTGAAGTTGTTGGCACTGAAAAGGCTGCTGCGGAACCGACCCGTGAGACAGTTTACTGTCATTAGATTCAAGCTAGAGCTTTACCAAAATATGTCATCAATATAAAGTGGGCCATACGAGGGAAATTGAAATGTGGATTTGTTTGCATCTAAAAACTTAGACACTTTGAACATTCCCACCCTCAACGGTGCGTTGCTTCTAGTTTGTTGTTTTGTTTTTTGTTTTCTCCTTGCAAATACAAGGTTTTACGTTTCGGCTGCAGCGAAAATTGTTTTTCGCAGACTCTTCGCAGAAAGTGGCAAAATCTTGTGGAAGCTGTGGAGTGACCTTGCAAAAGCCTGTCCTCTGAGATAAGCTAGGCGCTCTCGCTCACTTGCTTTCTCTCATCTAGGACTCATTTTCTCACATGGGGCGGTTTCCGTTGAATTTATCAACCGCTTATAAATCAAGGCTTTTGGATGTGCCTTATACATCGTAAAATACGATACATTGTTTGTTTTTTTTCCTCCTTTTTTAAAATACAGTGATACCTTGGCTTACGAACTTAATTGGTTCCCAGGCATCGTGCGTAAGGCAAAAAGTGTGTATCCCAAAAAAATATTTCCCATAGGAAACCATTAAAATGAGAATAATCCGTTCCCAGGTCCCCATAAAACATGCTTTTCGACTAAATAAGCCAAAAAACTACACAAAATATACCCTATTTTATGTATAATAAATGTGCAATGGAAGAAATATACTGCACTGTATAATAACTTCATTTTATTTACATTTGTGATGGTCGTTGATGGCTTGATAGAATGGGGTGGGAGGAGGTCGGAGGGAGGGAATTGCTCTTTGGAAGGAGAGTCACATTCCATAAGGACTGTAATTAAAGAAATAAACTACAATATAATAAAGTCGTTTTATTTACCTTTGTGATGGTCATTGATGGCTTGATGGAATGGAGAGGCCGGTTTCATCAGCAATAAACACTTGATGAGGAACGTAGCCTTCTTCTTTCACCATCTTGAGGAATGATCCCTTGTAGGTGCTTTCTCTGCGATAATTTAGCTGGGTTGATAGCTTTTTGCATCAATTGTACAGATGGCTTGTGCCTGATTGATGGGATATTTTAACCTTGCAGTCTACACTCTGCCTTTGAACGATCAAAATTGAAACAAGTCCAAATTTCACTGTTTTCTATCCATTTTCTCACTCTCTCTCTCTGTCGTCTGCCTATCTATTTAATGTTTAACCCCCCACCCCCCTCACTGCTGCATTCTTGACCAATCACATGGCATTAACCGAAGACTGAGGCTGGGGAATAGAGGACAAAAACAAATGGCCTGCCATTTTCTTGTTAGAACAGGCTCGTTCGCGAACGACACATCACTCATTTTGGCGCTTCGTGTGTATCCCGAAAAATACTTCGTATGCCAAGGTTAAATTTTCATAAATTTAACGTTCGTAAACCGAAAAGTTCGTAAACCAAGGGGTTCGTAAACCTATAGGTATCACTGTACCACACAAATTAGCACCAATTTTGCAAACCCTGAAGCTACAGACTCCAGTCTGACAACTGCTGCATGACATGATCAAGTACAGGAAAGATATGGCAAAATAATCTCCGGTGTATTTTGGGCATAAGCCTACTTTGTCATTTGTCATTAGAAAAAATAAATAAAAATAGCAGAGATTTATTAACAGCGACGGCATTTTACAATGATAGTCAATCCCAGCTTTGATTGGGCACAGATTGAAAATAGGATTGAGAGCCACATCGCCCTGAGGAAGTCGTGACAGTCCAATCAAAACGCTGAGGCCTTCGTCCCATAATCGTCAATCCAATCCTGTTAAGGATGACACTGCGTTTTCACTGTTGTGATTGCAGACATTTAGTATGACGTTTCGCCTTGTCCGACAGGATAGAATGGGGATGGCAAATGTGAATAAGCATGAGGGAGACAGATTGGTGACACTAAATTAGTTAGTATGTTTGTGTTCTTGACCCTGTTTACATCAGAAGGGAGTGCGTATTTTCCTTAGTATAAAGCTCTTTGGATTCGCTTTTATTAGTCTCACAGTGGAGAAATGTACATTTCACAGCAGCAAAGTTATGGAAGAAAGAGGAAAGGAAAAGAAGTAGAAAAACAAAATACAGGAGCTGATGGAAAGGCAGACACTCTTGCGGGGCCATCTTGAAGTCAAAAGAACAAAATAATATAACAACACAAAGACAGGTCCCCATAAAACATATTTTTTTAAGAAATAAGCCTTAAAACTACACAAAATATACCTTATTTAGCAAGCTGTTGAGCTAAACAACTTTTTTACAAACCCATGCATTTGCTAACTCGATAGATGCATGATGTTCACTACTGCTAGGTTGACAAGAATTAGCTTACTAAATAGCCATTTTAGCTAGCTGTTGAGCAAA
The DNA here is from genome assembly GCF_051943395.1 of Hippocampus bargibanti. Taxonomy (NCBI): domain Eukaryota; kingdom Metazoa; phylum Chordata; class Actinopteri; order Syngnathiformes; family Syngnathidae; genus Hippocampus; species Hippocampus bargibanti. The sequence continues at coordinate 3,099,044 of NC_142753.1, read as the reverse complement.
ACTTTTTAGAAATACATGTGACCTTGACTTTTGAAAGGTCCTTATAAATGAAATGTATTATAATTACTGTATCTATTAGCTAGCTAGCTTTCTATCTATTTGAGTTACTTCCGGGTTGAGTGAACGCTGGCGCGTGTGGCTGCCGCTACTCACCCACAGAAAAGCTTATCCTGTGACTGTAAAGTGACCTTGAGAGTTTTGAAAGGCGCTTATAAGTGAAATGGATTAATATCATTATAATAAATTGCAAAATTTGGGGGGAGTTTTAGTTTTTGTGTTTAGGCATGGCACCAGAGTACCGCGCAGACGTTATGATTTATTTTTCATTCCTATGAAGGCATGAAAGTTTTGCCTTTCCTTGATCACTCTGGCAAAAGGTTTCAAGGTAGTCAAAATGCAAAGCGTGAATCTTTTGATGAATTTTACTCACAACGACATCTCCCGTGTCCTGTGGTGTTTCCGCCATGGTCGGCTATCGAATCTCTTAATGTATGTGAAGTTCTTTTGAAAGTTTTAGCCAAGTCTCTCATCTTTGATGCTCCAGTACAGATGGAACGGGATTTTTTTTTTCCGGGGCAAAACTTCATGCAAACTAAGCAGTTTGGGAAATCTGTGCCATCCTAGGAAAGGCTTTCAATTTGTGTGGATTGCTAACATCCCAGGAGATACAAGATGCATATATCAAACAGCCTTGAGGTGTCTGGCGTTCGAAAAAAAGGAAGAGGAAATGCAATTGGGTTCATCAAACTGCAAAAAAAAAAAAAAAAAAAAAGACTCATAGAAACATATTCATTAAAGCGGAGAAGGTGATTTTTAGTCAATGATATGAAAGAAGCATTTGATACTTTGCAGATGTATTTTTAGGGATTGTACAAAAATGTTTGCAATGAAACGACTATTGGGATTTTATTTGGCATATTAAGTAATGCAGCCTAATTAGATCATACAGCTGAATTATGAATCAGGACAGCATCAAACACACACAAAAAAAAACAATAACAATCATAAATAAAGATTTATTGCAGTGATAATCAGATTAACTCATTCACTGCCAGAATGTGTCTGCAAAAATGTGCCCACTCCAGTGCCAGGGTTTTTGTCATTGTCACCTACATTCCAGGACACACATAATATTGAATTTTAGGACTGCATAAACATTCAATTTGGTGTAAGAAACCTTACTTAAACTCTTCTTTCATCAGAAAAAAAAGTTAATTTCTACGTTATATGAGTCTGGAGTTATCTGAGCTTGAAATGAGGGGAGCTGTCCAAAATACAATGTAATACATACATATTTTAAAATGCAAGTTTAAGATTGCATTCACGGTTTAGTTTAATCCGCTTTTATTTTTTTATCATTTTATTTATGGTTTTATTATTCTGGTGTTTATTGATGTTTTCATTATAAAGTGTCCTTGGGTGTTTTGAAAGGTGCTTGTAAATTAAATGTATTATTGTGATTCTTCTTCTTCTTCTTCTTCTTCTTCTTCTTCTTCTTCTTCTTCTTCTTCTTCTTCTTCTTCTTCTTATTATTATTATTATTATTATTATATTGGTTTATACAGCACTTTAAAGGACAACCGACGTCACTTTTTTGTTTCCTAACTGACATCAGAAAAATGTTTTCTAGCATCTAAAATACCCAAAACACACAGGCTGATATTTTTATTCAAATGCAAAACACCAATAAAAATTACTTAAACTGTCCAAAATCTGCAAAAAATTGAGCTGCGAATTGGGCATTTTAAGAAAGTCCCTCCCCCAGTTCGTGACGTCACGCCAAGACGTCTTGCTTTGCCGGAGAATCAAAACATTGGCTTTAGATTCAGAGAATATGCTTTCTTGTTACACATCCAGTTATGAATATGATTCAAATAGTTCTGAAGAGGAAAGCACACATGTTTGCAATTGATTAAATAATTTATTCCACATAAATAACGCGATGGTGAATCGTTGTGTTGCACCAAGACTTCTATTTGATGTTCGCTGACAAAACTTCCCAGGAGACAATTTCCACGGAGCTTTGTCGTCATCTTCTGCCTTTTTTCGGTACTGTGAGTACGAAAGAGTTTGTCACTACATTTCTCTCCAGATGCATAAAAATGACCGGAATAAATTCTTTCATTGATGGAAACATGTATGCTTTCCTCTTCAGAACTATTTGAATTACATTCATAACTGGATGAGTAACAAGAAAGCATCTTTTCCGAATCTGAAGCCATTGTTTTGATTCTCGAGCAAGTCAAGACGTCTTGGCGTGACATCACGAACAAGGGGGCGGGACCTTCTGAAACTGGCCGCTTCCGGTTTCAAATTGAAATTTTAGACACTTTGAGTCATTTTTATTGGTGTTTTGCATTTGACTAAAATATCATACTGCATGTTTTGGGTATTTTGGATGCTATAAAACTTTTTCTGATGTCAGTTAGGAAACAAAAAAGTGATGTGTCACATCCTCGTCTGCTCCAGGAGCGTGCCCCTCCCTTCCTGTCTCATCCTCCTCTGTGTCTGGAGCGGGCCCCTCCCCTCCCTACTCTCCAGACTCACTCATCTGTTTCTCATTCCGTTAATTGTGCCTTCTGGCTATAAAAGCCACCCATACCGTTTGGTCTGTGCCGGTGTATTTCCTGATGTCTCCCGTCACCCAGCCGCACGCAGGTCTGTCTCATTTGCTCGCCTCCATTGCATCATTTCCGTTTTGCCTTTTGTGTCTCAGTAAAGACTCTTATTGAATGCCTGTCTCCACTGTGTATTTCGGATCCGACACTTACTATTTCCCCTTGTCCCTCGAGTACTGTCACCACTCCTCGAGCGGACGTGACATGATGTCGGTTGTCCTTTAACAACAGCTGAAGCTAGAACAAAGCACTAACATGGGGAAAAAGGAAAATGCTGACCCTTGTGGAAGGGGAAAAACTATTGCAAGAGGTCTGGCCAGAGCTTTATCGGCACCACTAGCATGAAAAAAACAAACCCCAAACACATTCGGGAATGGTGCTCAACGTCATATTTTCAATTACCAAATAAATTCTGGGATGGCAGTGAATAGGTTAAGGTCCACCTTAATTATCAGGAATATTACTATCACTTTAAATTGCAATGGGTCAAAAAGGACAGCTGGGAGGGGGGAATATATAAATAAAACACTTTTTTCCCCAATCTTCCAATTGCAACCAATTACATTGCCATAACTCATTGTAGAAAATCTTCACAAAAATCCTGCAGACAACAGCCAAAACGACAAACGTTGACACAAAGCAGTGAGTTCATTCGGGTTGTAATTAAACGGCAAGCGCGTGACTGCACCCGCACCGTGTCAACCGAGACGCTCGCATTAGATTGAATGACAATCTCCCAGCCAATCATTTTGTGGCTTTAATGGATCATTTGTCAGCACCCGGCCGTTAGACTGCCAAGTTCTTGACATTTACCCACAAATTCAAATTTCTCACACGCATGCAAACGTGCGTGCGCACGCCACTGAACGCTTGTTGACATTTTGCAACTGCATATTTTTTTTTGTTCAGCGAAGCGTTTTCAAATGGGGTTGGATGAGAAACGGGGCGATTTAAAGGGCAACTGACACAATTTTTTTGTTTCCTAACTGGCATCGGAAAAACGTTTTATAGCATCTAAAATACCCAAAACACGCAGGCTGATATTTTTAGTCAAATGCAAAACACCAATAAAAATGGGGAGATTCAGAAAGTCCCGCCCCCTTGTTCGTGACATCACGCTTGGATACTCCTTCACAAACTGCCTTGCTCCAGTATCAAAACAATGGCGTCAAAGAGTTCAGATTCGGAGAGGATGCTTTCTTGTTACTCATCCAGTTATGAATATGATTGAAATAGTCCTGAAGAGGAACGAATACATGTTTGCAATCGATTAAAGAAGTCCTTCCGTATAAATTCGAGCCATCTGGACTCCAATGTTGCGCCCAGAAAATGCACAAGATGGCGCACTAGCTCCATTGGAAAAGGGCTGATTTGTCCGCTGGGAATTTGAGTAAACTTACACCTTCTTTATGCGTGTTACCGCAATTGGCTGCGACACACAACGATTCACTATCGCGTGATTTATGTAGTTTTCCTTCTAATTTCGCGATCAACACTGTTTTCAGATGAAAAAAAGTACCCAAAAAGCATTGTGTGTCGCATTCTCGGTCAGGGGCGTTCCCCCGTGACGTCACGTCAGGCATCGTCATCAACTCGAAAATAAGACTTCCTGAATATTCAGCGCGAGTCTTAAAACGTAAAATATAGCGATATGCGGTGGAATCTTTGTAAAATGCACTCAGTAGAAATCATTTGAAGTCATTTTACAAATTATGGACGCAACTTGTCGGTTGTCCTTTGAAGGACAACCGACATCACTTTTTTGTTTCCTAACTGACATCAGAAAAACGTTTTATAGCATCTAAAATACCCACAACACGCAGGCTGATATTTTTAGTCAAATGCAAAACACCAATAAAAATGACTTAAAGTGTCCAAAATCTGCAAAAAATTGAGCTGCGAATTGGGCATTTTCAGAAAGTCCCGCCCCCAGTTTGTGACATAACGCCAAGACGTCTTGCCTTGCTCGAGAATCAAAACAATGGCTTCATATTCGGAGAATATGCTTTCTTGTTACACATCCAGTTATGAATATGATTCAAATAGTTCTGAAGAGGAAAGTATAAATGTTTGCAATCGATTAAAGGTTTTCTGGGTCGTTTTGATGGCCCAAGACTGATGTGTAGTGTCACAGAAAATGCAGAAGATGGCGGCAGAACCCCGTTGGAAATAGTTTTGTTTTTCAGCTTGGAATTTTTTTCAACGAATATCAAACAGTTTTCTCGGTGTAACGTACAACGATTCACTATTGCGTCATTTATGTGTTTCCCTTATAATTTCGCCATCAACACGGATGAACACGAAGTTTTCAGACCAAACAAAGTACCGCAAAAGGTATGTCCTTTTTCAGTCAGTTCCTTCAGCGACGTAGGGTGAGGACTCGTCACCAACTCAAAAACATTTCCGGAATATTCAGCGTGAGTCTTAAAACGTAAAATATAGATAAATGTGGTGGAATCTTCGTAAAATACGCTCAGTAGAAGTCATTTGGAGCGATTTTACAAATTATGGACACAACTTGTCCGGGGACGTCGGTTGTCCTTTAAGGCAGATTGATGTGTTGCCCCGTTGTCAGAATAAAAAAAAAAAATCGAAATAAAAATGACACAGACGGACGGATCCAATTGAAGCTTAAAAGAAATAAAATGAACTAGCCATCTCTCCGGCTGCCGTCGTCGACGTATTAGCGGACGACAGATGAGCGAAGTACTGACAGGGAGGCTGAAAAGATTAACAGGACATCATCACCATGTCGGGGGAAACTAACGGACTGTGAAATCGGGCATCTTTGGAAGAAAATCTGGTGGCTGGACAAAACCAGTGTGGCTATTTTAGGACTAATGCAGTTTCCGTGGTTTGGTTTTGACATTTGAACAGAGCGATAAAGAATTGAGTAGGATTTGGATTGAAGAAATAAAACGGTGTAAGTTTTCGGTGTTAGGCTGTGGCTGGAACAGGAAATCAGAATCAGAAAACCTTTATTCGTCCCACAATGGGGAAATTTGCAAATATTCAAGACCTGCATGTCACACTGGAGTTTCACCTCCATTAGCTAATACGAGTCCTTTACAACAGGCTTTACTGCTCCAAATGTATCTGTGTATTCTCTTGATTTTATTCTTATTACCAATCTTCATTTGTTTTTATTTATCTAGCTATTCAGCTATCTGTCTCGCTAGCTATCTAGCTCGCTATGTAGTTAGCTATCTATTTGCTACCTATTAGCTATCTAGCTGACGAGCTAGCTATCAATTAGCTTCATAACTATCTGGCTGGCTATCTAGCTAGCTATGTAACTATCTATCTCTTAGCGACCTAGCTAGCTTTCTATCTATTTGAGTTACTTCCGGGTTGAGTGAACGCTGGCGCGTGTTGCTGCCGCTGCTCACCCACAGAAAAAAATTATCCTGTGACTGTAACGTGACATTGGGAGTTTTGAAAGGCGGTTATAAATGAAATGTATTATTATTATTATTATCCATCCATTTTCCGTACCACTTATTCCTAAATGAAATGTATTATTATTATTATTATTATTATTATTATTATATAATTCGGGATTATGACTCAGAAATCATTTTGGGGGATTTTTGGGGGAATTTAACTCGTTCACTGCCAGACAATGTGCAAAAATGTGTCTACTCCAGTGCCAGGGTTTTTGTCATTTTCACTCGAATTCCAGCACTCACAAAATATTGCGTTTTAGGGCTACATAAACATTCAATGAAATGGGCGTTAATTAAAATATTTAGGGGGAATATAAATGAAATGTATTATTATTATTACTTGTACGAAGAATAACATGTCAAAAGAATTGAACAATAATTTAGAGGGATTTTTTTTACAACAGTAAAGTGAAATCATGATAAATTAGGTACAACTTTAAGTGAAATTACTGAATTAACCCACACTTTGTAAAAAAAAAAAACAGTTGTGTGATTTTTTTCTTACTTTGAAAGACATTTTTAGGACATTTCAAGAAAAACTGAGCAAATCTGTCACGTTTTGATGAGACTTTGAAAATTTGATCGTTCGACAACTTGTTTAAATGAGGAAAATCCTCTGATTGGAGCGCTTTCAAATTTCTGTGCTGTCGAATGGAAAGACGATGAGGTCCAGATTGAGGTTGGACCCAGCGGGACACCCCGGGCGGACTACGATGACGAGAGGTCACATGTTGGAAAGCCCAAGAGGAGTCCCACATTGACACGCATTAAAGACATGCACGAAAATTCTTCCAAGATATTCACAAAAGTGTACGGCCGGCCGGGCTCTACTTTGAGCCTAATGAGGCCCGGGGGTTATTGGAGATTCACGATACGACACTTCTTTTTGCTGCACTTGACGCTGAAAAGGTTGAAATTGAAGTTTTGCTTGCAAAGATCACACCTGCTGCATAGATGTTCCGAATAGTTTCAGCTTAATTTGGGCCAAGACATGCGAGAGTGCCTTGACGGCCCTGAGCACCAATTAAGGGAGCACCGTTTTTTTTTTAGAAGACTGGAGTTGATGTAGACTTTGGAACTTGGGTGGATTTTAGCTTTTTCTTGCAGGATATATACAATACAATACATATACAGTAGGACGTTGGCTTACGAACTTAATTGGTTCCCAGACAGAGTGTGTAAGGCGAAAAGTGTGTATCCCAAAAATTTATTTCCCATAGGAAACCATTAAAATGAGAATAATCCGTTGCCAGGTCCCCATAAAACATAATTTTCTAAGCCTTAAAACTACACAAAATATACCTTATTTTATTTATAATAAATGTGCTATAGTATTATGATTAAAAAAATAAACTGTACAGTACAATAAAGCCATTTTATTTCTTTGTGATGGTCGTTAATGGCTTGATGGAATGGAGTGTCCGGTTTCCTCAGCATTAAACACTTGATAGTCAGTCAAAAGTCAAAGTCAGCTTTATTGTCAAATATGCTAATATGCATGACATACAGCACAGATGAAATTAGTGTCCTATTACTGTCATAAGGAACATAGGCTTCTTTCACCATCTTGAGGAATGATCCCTTGTATGTGCTTTCTCTGTGATAATTGTATCTAGTTCATCAATTGTGATCTGTTTAGCTGGGTTGATAGCTTTTTGCATCAAGTGTACAGATGACTTGTGTATATATACATTTTTAATACAATGAAGGTGAGCCTTATACTCTGGTGCGCCTTATATATGGAAAGTTTGACAATTCCTTAGGGGTGCGCCTTATACGCCGGGAAATACGGTACTCAAATGTTGCCATCTTCAGTGGTAGTGAGTACTCCTTCATGAAGTCAGTCACTCATTAGACGTTGAATCACTTTTTTTTTTATATTCACATTCCAAGTACAACGGATATGCTATTTTGAGAGGCAGGACTGTATGAGTCGCTGAGGTCTTTCTTTGAGTTGTCGGCACGCATCAAAGCATACCGTTTGTGATCGTTACCTGACCGCCGGCATTCGGGAAGCACAGGATAAATGCCATCTTGATTTGTCGTGACGGCGCAATGCACACGAGTAACAAGTACTGGAATTTTGTGCAACAGTATGTATCGAAAACACATTTCCCACTCTGGAGTGCCTAGCAAGGTTTTGATTTGTTTTGACAACAGGCTACAGTGGAAATGCGTGCTAGCGACATGAACAGGAGTGAAGTGTAACTACGTGGGGTTAACAATCACTTTCTGTCTCACTTTCTTTTGAGGTGTTTGCCATTCTGAGTTTGGAGTTCGGAAGTGTCTGGAAATGTTTTGACAGTTGGCAATTTCGCTTTCTGCAGGTCTCAAAATGATTTTGTTTGGACCGCTGTTTTGTTTTCTTTTAATGTGTGGTAATTGGCAAAAAAATGGCAATGTAAAACTGTCGTCCACATTATTGAGAAACATTTAGTCTAACCAAAAGGGCAAAACCAAGTGAGGCTATGCTCAGCAAACAAATTCAGCGGGCACGTGCTCATAAAAGCTGATGAATATTTCAGAGCCAAAGACGTCCGTTAACGGACTAGACATTACCAGGGGAAAATTGCTACAGCGCTAACACACACGCGCACACTTGTATTATTGATATTCCCCTTTTGGATATAAAACAATTGTAGACGCCAAAGGTCCTCCGACAGGCTACTTTGTTTATGATGAATACCTAAATTTTTCAAGTTCTTTTTGTGACCATTACATAAAATAAATGCTGTTTCTGATAGACTAGGATATTGAGTAAGTAAATGCTCTAGTTTCAAGTTGCAATGTCAATCGTCTTCGCCCGTCTCTCACCCCTCACACCACTGCTATCCTCGTTCATAGTCTTGTCACCTCCCGGATTGACTATTGCATTCACTTCTCCTTGGTGTCCCTCAGAAACTTCTCCACAAACTTCAACTCGTCCAGAATTCTTCACCCCGGATCATCACCAGAACCTCATCCTTTCACCACATCACCCCCGTCCTCCAAGAGCTCCACTGGCTCCCGGGCAAATATAGAATTAACTTTAAAATTCTTCTTTATACATTTAAAGCTATCCATAACCTTGCCCCCCCCATACCTATCTGACCTTCATCAAATTTCTATTCCGTCTCGTTCCCTCAGATCCTCTTCCTCCCTCCACCTCTGTGTGCCCCCCTGCCCGTCTCAGCACGATGGGGGACAGAGCTTTCAGGTGCTCTGCCCCCAAACTCAGGAACTCACTTCCTCCTAACATTCATAACATCAATTCTTTTCCCACCTTCAAATCCCATCTCAAAACCCACCTACTTAAAATTCAATTTTCTATGTAGCTCTTTCACTTGTTTCTATTTATAACTGTATTTTATTTATTGTATTCTATTTGTGATTGTATTTTATTTATTATAGTACCCATGCTTGTCTGTGACAGTAAAGTGTCCTTGAGAGGTTTGAAAGGGGCTTAAAATAAAATGTATTATAGTTTGGGCACAACCCTGCAGAATATTTCTAGAACGTAAAGAGCTTCCTGTATTTATTCAGCAGATGGGGTGGGGTGCGCCTCAAAATTGTGAAAATGTAAAAATCAACAAATAGATCAACTTCTCACGTACACTCTAAAGACTACATGTGCAGGCCCCTTCTCTAATTCGCTCTCTTCATCTATATTGAGAAGCTTTCCGCTCTTAACTCATTCACTGCCAGACGTGCACAAATGTGTCCATTCCAGTGCCAGGGTTTTTGTCATTGTCACTTGAATTCCGGAACCCACAGAATATTACGTTTTTGAACTACATAAATATTCAATACAGTGTAAGAAACCTTGGACTCTCTTCTTTCATTCATCAAAAATAGTTAATTCCCAAGTTATATGGGTCTGGAGTTATCTGAGCTTGAAATAGGTATATAATAATAATAATAAATTTCATTTATAAGCACCTTTTAAAACTCTCAAGGTCATTTTACAGTCACAGCTTAAGTTTTTTTTCTGTGGGTGAGCAATGGAAGCCACAGGCGCGAGCGTTCACTCAACCCGGAATAACTCAAATAGATAGAAAGCTAGCTAGCTAATAACTACTTAATAGATACCCAGCTAGATAGATAGCTAATAGACAGAAACTAGCTAGCTAGTAGCCAGCTAGTTCGTTAATATAGCGCTTTAACAACAGCTGAAGCTGGAACAAAACGCTAACGTGGAAAAAAAGGAAATGCTGCCCCCTTGTGGAACAAAAATACATTGCCAGAGGCCATGGCTAGCGCTTTATCGCCACCCAAGCATGAAAAAGGCCCAACAGAGAATGTACTTCCTGAGGCTGCTAAAGAAGCATGGCCTGCCACAGGAGGTGCTGCAACATTTCTACACGGCTGTCATCGAATCCATCCTGTGTTCTTCCATCACCGTTTGGTACGGGGCCGCCACAAAAATGGACAAAATCCGACTTCAACGGACAGTTAGGACGGCGGAAAAAATCATTGGCACCGCCCTATCCACTCTCGAGGACTTGCACACTGCAAGAATCCAAACTAGGGCGCGGAAAATCCTACTGGACCCTCCGCACCCTGCCCACCACCTTTTCCAGCTACTCCCCTCAGGCAGGCGCTACCGATCCATGCGCACCAAATCCAGCAGACATTTAAACAGCTTCTTCCCCCAAGCCATTAACTCTTTGAACTCTTTCAACAGTAGCCAAAATGGAACTGTATAGTGCCACTTAGCAGTTTTTTTTGACAACGATACTAGTGCAGCGTGTTCTACCGGAAACAAATTCCTTGTGTGTTCTACATACTTGGCAATAAAGATGATTCTGAAAAAACAAAACCTGAACAAATTCGGGAATGGTGCTCTGCGTCATATTTTCAATTCCCAAATACATTTTTGAATGGCAGTGAATGAGTTAAATATTTTCTGGTATTAGGCCGGGAGCACCTTTGGTTCTGAGAAATTCTCACAAGCACACAACAAAAACAATTACAACAAAATAAATAAAAAATACAACAAAAAACTGTATATATATATATATATACAGTAAAGTCTCGTTATATCGATATCGGATATATCGATAGTCCCGGTTATATCGATACTATTTCTATGCACGCACGGAGAAAATTACATGCAAACAGGGTCGGATATATCCATATTTTTCAGACTCCCTTGAATATCGATATAACGAGACTTTACTGTATATATATATATATATATATAATTGTCCCAATGAGCTACCGTATGTCCTCCTCAGATACAAAGTACGAGTCCTTGTCCGAGCAGCGAGGCTCAGAAGAAGTCCATCAGAAGAGCTTCAGCAACACATCAGGCTCCCACTCCATGGCCGTCTGGGCCACGGCAAAAATGGCCGCCCCAAGTGTAGCCGACAGCCCCCAGACTGCCATCTTGACCATCCTGCTCCCTTTACCCATTCGCTGGACCCCGTTGTAGGGTAAAGCCACGTCCAAGCCCAAATGGCGAGCTGCTGCAAGCACAGAACACGGCTGAAGAAGAGGATGACGACGACGGGGAAGTAGTTTTATGCAGATTTTAGTTTTTTTTTTTTTTTTCAAGAAGTGTTTGAGGAATATTACACCAGACATGTCCATGTTTCATCCATCAGGTGAGGATGAGCCAAGTACTATGTCTGTGACTGTCATGTGAAATGGAACACAAACTGCCTAAGCAAGGCAGACATGCACAGATTTTTAATACCTTACCCAATACGTGAATACAATATGTAAAGGACAACCGACACCTCCGGACAAGTGGTGTCCATAATTTGGAAAATCACTTCAAATGACTTCTACTGAGCACATTTTACAAAAATTCCACCGCATATAGCTATATTTTACGTTTTAAGACTCGCGCTGAATATCCATGAAGTCGTTTTGAGTAGATGACGATGCCCTAAGTGACGTCACCTGACCGAGAAAGCGACACACAATGCCTTTTGGGTACTTTTTTTCATCTGAAAACACCATATTGATCACGAAATTAGAAGGAAAACTACATAAATAACGCAATGGTGAATCGTTGTGTGTCGCAGCCAATTGCGGTAACACACATAAAGAAGGTGTAAGTTTACACAAATTCCCAACGGACAAATCAGCCCATTTCCAACAGAGCTTGTGCATTTTGCATTTTCTTGGCGCTATTTTGAAGTCCAGACGGCTCTAATTGATACGGAAGGACTTCTTTAATTGATTGCAAACATTTATGCTTTCCTCTTCAGAACTATTTGAATCATATTCATAACTGCTCCGAATCTGAACTCTCTGAAGTCATTGTTTTGATTCTGGAGCAAGGCAGTTTGCGAAGGAGTATCCTGGCGTGAGGTCACGAAAAAGGGGGTGGGACTTTCTGAATCTCCCCAGTTTCGAGCCGATTTTGTGGCAGTTTTGGGACACTAAGTCATTTTATTGGTGTTTTGCATTTCACTAAAAATATCAGCCAGCAGTTTTGGGTATTTTAGATGTTATAACACGTTTTCTGATGTCAGTTAGGAAACCAAAAAAGAGCTTCCTGATTGCGGGGGTCACAGACTGCAGATCGGCGTAATTCCGTTTCAAGATTTGCGATGATAAATACAAGGAATTTAGCATTTAGGATTGTTGAACATGACCATTGTCAAAGCAGATGTTTTAACTCATTCACTGCCATTAATTAATTCATTCATTGCTCATGTATTTCTTTTTTCTACTTTCATTCCTTTCATCACTTTACTGCTGTGAAATATAAATTTCTCCACTGTGAGACTAATAAAGGCAAATCCAATCCAATTAACGAATTTATTCGGGATTTGAAAATATGACAGAGCGCCCTTCCCGAATTTGTTCAGGTTTTGTTTTTTCATGCTTGGGTTCCAAAAAAGTGCTGGCCATGGCCTCTGGCAAGATTTTTTTTCTTTTCTACATTACCCTTTTTTCCATGTTAGCGCTTTGTTCCAGATTCAGCTGTTGTTAAAGCGCAATATAAACCGATATGTCTGTATTGCATTGAATTTTGGACAACTGCCCTCATTTCAAGCTCATATAACTCAGGAAATAACTATTTTTTCCAATGAAAGAAGAAAGTCTAAAGTTTCTTACACTGCATTGTATGCAGTCTTAAAACTCAATATTCCGTGGGTCCTGGAATTTGAGTGACATTGACAAAAAACCCTGGCACTGGAGTGGACACATTTTGCACATTGGCAGTGAATGAGTTAAAGACTATCAAATATTGGGGTTTGCTGATTTATGAAAATGATTATATTTAACCCGATTTTTGGGATGTTTAAGGTTATTCCAAAGGTCTGAATAACATTCAGTGATGGCATTACACCATTTGGCTGTAGCATTCTACAACATTTATTGACTTTTTTAATTGGCCTTTTATTTGACTAAATGAGACAATGGCCACTCAGAACATCTTTATCAGTACCTTTTCTTGAGGTGGCAGAGGTCTGAGCCTTGGTGAGACGGTGGAGAACAGAGTCCGGTCTTTGGTAAAGTGTTGAAAGGTGAAAGTCCTTGAAGGTGCTTATCGACAAGCTGGAGAGCAAACAAGAATTGTATGAGTCTCGGAAATTTGTCATCCAGGGAATTGGACTTCCTGTTCTGATCGAGGTTATTTTAGAAAACTCAAAAAAACTATTTTGTGAAGATAAAATAAAAAACTGAAAACCTTTGAAGCTACATAAATCTACCAGGCAAGTAATTAAATATGAGCCTTTGGGATGATTTGGAATGTATTCATTAGGTATGACATAATGGCCTTTAGAGGACAACCGACATCACTTTTTTGTTTCTTAACTGACATCAGAAAAACGTTTTATAGCATCTAAAATACCCAAAACACGCAGTATATGTTTATTCAAATGCAAAACACCAATAAAAATTACTTAAAGTGTCCAAAATCTGCAAAAAAATTAGCATTTTCAGAAAGTCCCGCCCCCAGTTCGTGACGTCACGCCAAGACGTCTTGCATTGCTGGAGAATCAAAACATTGACGTCAGATTCGGAGAATATGCTTTCTTGTTACACATACAGTTATGAATATGATTCAAATAGTTCTGAAGAGGAAACAATACATGTTTGCAATCGATTAAATAATTTATTCCGTGCCATTTTGAGGCAACATTGAGGGGAAATGTCTAACCGAAAAAGAGCGACAAAATGGCGATCTCCTGTGGCCACCTCCGTTTCCACAGGCTGATAAATTCCTTATATGGAGCTTGGACGCCCTCTTCTGGCGGCTTTTGGGTGCAACACGAGGTCCCCAGACCAAACAAGTACAGCAAAATACATTGACGTGATGGAAGGACTGTTACAATGCGTCATTTTTCCTTTAGTGACGTCATCAACTCAAAAACAAGACTTCCTGAATATTCAGCGCCAGTCTTAAAACGTAAAATATAGGTATATGCGGTGGAATCTTTTAAAAAATATGCTCAGTAGAAGTCATTTGAATCCATTTTACAAATTATGGACACAACTTGTCCGGAGACGTCGGTTGTCCTTGAACTAGACAGAAGAAAAAAAGTTGAAAAATCCCAGAGGAGTTGTGGTCCATTAAAGGACAACGATACCATTTTCTTGTTTCCTAACTGACATCAGAAAAACGTTTTCTAGCATCTAAAAAACCCAAAACACGCAGGCCCAGAACTGGGGTTATTGAGAAAGTCCAACCCCCTTGTTCGTGACGTCATGCCAGGATACTCCTTCACAAACTGCCTGTGGTGGAATCGTTGTCAAATGCGCTCAGTAGAAGTCATTTGAAGTGATTTTACAAATTATGGACGCAACTTGTCCAAAGGTTTCGGTTGTCCTTTCACTGTCTGTTGCCTAGAAGCAACCTGCCACCAGATGATTGATATTGCTCCTTGGCCCTTGGTCAGTTTGTAACAGCTATGATACTATCTCTGAAGATGGAAAATTCCTTGGTCACTTTGTGGGGGATCTTAATGCAAAAGTTTAGTTTTTAGGTGGGTGCTGCAAACCTTTTACGAGATTGTAGCGCAGGCCGCTTAGCCAGCAATGCAGGAGGGTAGCAGTGGAACAAGTCTTGGGACTGGCTGATCAGGAGTTCGTACGGGAGGTCCTGAGGGATGCGTGAGAGGAGGTGGTGCAGCATGGCCATGTCACATTCCGTCTGCTTCACTTCCTGCTCTCTGTGCAACACAATCTGGTAGAAGGACAGAACGCGTTTAAATAGCATTGATGCAAGGATGAAATTATTTATTATCTTCTCTTTGCAGGAAGACCGGGTGCGTTGGTTGCTTACTGTCGCAGCGAGATAGATGGGCATCATGGGATGGGAGGCCAAGAACAAGTCATAGAGTCTCAGTGTGTGTTTGAACTCTGACAGGACGTGGCCGTACCACGTGATGAGCCAGGAGAGGGCAAAAATAGTTCCCACCTCTGATCTAATAGACAACGTCAAAACACCAAAGAACGGCATGGTAACTCTGTCACTCTCAAAGAGCTGAACAATTTTGAAAATGCTTTCCCCATTCAATATGTCCCTGATTTAAAGGACAACCGATACCATTTTTTAGTTTCCTAACTGACATTAGAAAAACGTTTTATAGCATCTAAAATACCTAAAACACGCGGGCTGATATTTCTTGTCAAATGCAAAACACCAATAAAAATGACTTAGTGTCCCAAAACTGCCACAAAATGAGCTTGGAACTGGTGATATTCAGAAAGTCCCGCCCCCTTGTTTGTGACATCACGCAGGATACTCCTCCACAAACTGCCTTGAAACAAAACAATGTGCTTCAGAGAGTTCAGATTAGGAGAAGATGCTTTCTTGTTACTCATCCAGTTATGAGTTTGATTCAAATAGTTCTGAAGAGAAAGGTATAAATGTTTGCAGTCGATTAAAGAAGTACTTCCGTATCAATTCGAGCCGTCTGGACTCCAATGTAGCGTCCAGAAAATGCACAAGATGGCGCACAAGTTTCGTTGGAAATGGGCCGATTTGTCCGCTGGGAATTTGTGTAAACTTACGCCTTCTTTATGCGTGTTACCGCAATTGGCTGCGACGCACAACGATTCACCATTGCTTTATTTATGTAGTTTTCCTTCTAATTTTGCGATCAATGCAGTGTTTTCAGATGAAAAAAGTACCCAAAATGCATTGTGTGTCGCTTTGTCGGTGGGGCGTTCCCTCCGTGACGTCACTTAGGGGATCGTCATCAACTCAAAAACAAGACTTCCTGAATATTCAGCGTGAGTCTTAAAACGTAAAATATAGCTATATGCCGTGGAATCTTTGTAAAATGCGCTCAGTAGAAGTCATTTGAAGTGATTTTACAAATTATGGACACAACTTGTCCGGAGGTGTCGGTTGTCCTTTAAACACTTGACAGGGAGTCTTGAAAGTGTTCACAATATTATGGAATATAAGACAAATAATGGAAGGACTTGTACCTGATCATGAAGTCATGCAGCTCTTTGTCAACTGCTTCCAAGATAGGCATCAAGTAATTTAAAATGTGCTTTGTGCTATCCATTGTTGGATCCATGAAGTCCCTGCAAACAGAAATATAGGCAATGTACACTTGGGGAATGTAAGACAGTGGAGCCACAATTTATGAATCTGCAAAAAAATATTTTCTATAGAAATATTTCATTGTTTTAGCAGCGTCTGAAATTCATGACAAAAAATTACCGGACACCAGGGCAGATAACTCTGAAAAGTGGCCTGCCCCATTTTTTTACAACTTGAAACACAATAAGACAACTAATCACAAAAAAGCATTGTTGCAAATTATTATGGATTGTTTTTTTTTAATTAAGGATGTACCTACCACAAATGCTTCCTTGCTTAATTTATGGTAGATATCCCTTGCTGATGATTTTGCTCCAATTGTCGTTTATCCATACACTGTTCGTCATGTTGCACAATGCAATGTTTGAGTTGCGTCGTCTGCTATAAGCCACGTGAACTCCTCTCTCCACGATGATTTTAATAATAATAATGATACATTAATTTCTAAGCGCCTTTCAAAACTCTCAAGGATACTTTACAGTCACGGGATAATGTACGTTTACGTTTTGTAGCGTCATAAACTTTGTTAGCTTCTGTTGAATCTTTCTTCTGGGGCTGTGGGTCTGTGTATCTACTTTAGAAAATGATATGCAAATGCACAAACTTGTAACTCTCGGGAAAGTCCAGAAGCACGAAGCAGGCTTCTGATTGGCTGCCGTTCCGGGTATGCAAATTGCCAAACGAATCGAAATTCCAAAATTTCCAAACCGAACAAAGATTTTGAAATAGGAATAATGTATTCAGATTTCAAAATCTTCGTTCAAACGTTTGCTTTATTCAATAAAGCAAACATTTGATTTGAAAAAAACATCTTCCTTTTTTTCTGGAAGAAGTTGTCGGCCACCCAGGCAGAGACGTTTTTTTTAAGTTGAACGCCTGACGTAAAAGTTGCACACGCCGGGCGTCCGGGCAGACGTTATTTCAGACACTGGTTTTAGGCACTATACTTTGTTTTCTCCACATAGCTTTCAATCGCCGTACTCCGTGTATCCTGAATTTTACATCTGTATTTTTAAATTAGTCCTGAGCAGACACTGCCATGACAGCGACAAGTGTATTGATGAAAATGTATCACACTGTAGATCGTTTTTTTTAAATGTCCTGTTCCACTCCAAACACCTGCCACAGGAACTTCACCGCTTTGGTTTTGCTGCCATCTAGACGTCTTGACAGCACATTGCTGATATTTTTTTTAAAGCCCAATAATTTCCACCAAAAATGCTATCATAGAAAAAAAGTAAATGTAAAAAGTCCCACAAGCGCAAATGCAATATTAGCTATCATAATATTAAAAGTAACAAGTGAAGTAATGATACAAAATAATACTTTTTGCCACCTGAGATGATATTTGGATAACGTGTGCAGCATGGCGATGGCCATACGCTGGCCGACAACCAGCAGCAGCGTGACAGCCACATCGTGGTATCCCTGATAATAGTTGAGCTGTGGGTTGCCCCTCAAAACCTCCAAAATGATATCCACCAGTTTCTCCTGGAATATGGTTCGCTCCGCAGACGGCATATCTGTCAAAGAAGACAAGTGACGTAAGCGCTTCGAAACTACATCTGCTCAAAACGTGGGCAGGAGAAGGACCTTTTGGGAAGCGCTTCATGGATCTATTGACATCCAGGACCACCTGGTTGTAGTCCTTGTGGTTCTCCCGTCTATCTTTTCCTGCAACATAGCCTGGATTATACATTTTATCCCTTTAAAAAGAATGATACTCAAGTTTGATGCTAACCGGGCTTATAAGGAAGATCGTATACGTTGATGTTGAGCAGCTTGGGCCAAACTTTCCTGCGGATTTCATTTGAAAGCAGTCCTCCCTGACTGGCCGCTGCTCTCCTGAGAGTCTCAATGTCCACCGGATCGCTGTGCAATGAAGGGTAAACATATGAATTATTTTTTAAATGACTTATCTGGAAACAATTGGATGGGTGCTTGTCTACCCATCAAGCGTAAAATAGTATGTTTTCAACCTATTTAAGAGGAAGTGTGTGCTCTGCACTTTTTTTCCATCGGACCAGTGTTTGGTGAGGCATGATGATTAGACGCACATCAAGGAGACCAAGGAATTGAAAGACATGAAAGGGTTGAAAGGCGCACTTCAAAATCATACACACGTGTGACGGCACAGATTCATGGCTTTGGCATCGTGCTCTATTATTTGTATATGTATTTGATTAAAAGACCTTCACAGGTGTATCTGTGTGTGTTTTCGGGCAAGCTAAAAAAATAATGCATTTTCTACCTGTATAATGCCTGGTGGATCTCAGTCATTTTCTGCTTCTTCCCGCACTCTACTTCTGAAACAGTAACAGCCACATACAAAATGTGTTTATTGGGACTGTGCAGGGGCTACAGAACTAAAAATTCCAATACATTTTTTTTATTTCTTTGCCATCTGTGAGATAATGCCATACTGCCACGCAGGCAACCCTTGTGTGGGTAAATTTACAGAAGGGTATAATTGTAACAACGAATGAACGTTGTAACATGAGTCATTGGAGAAAAGAATCTGAATGTGTCCACATTGTATCGTTATCACTTTTCCTTGGTAAGCTTTATTCGACTTACCTCTGGTGACAGGTACATTCGCCCCTTTTAGTTTCTTTCTCTTGACCGTTTTCATCCCCTTTCAAAACCTATTACTACAAAACGAAGCTGCCTTGTCTACTAATGGATATGGGGCACAGACAAGCTTATTTAAAAGCTAAATAAACGGTTTGCCAAACGTCGTCGACCAAAAAAAGTTTTAACATTTGAGTCTCCTTGTGAGACAATGTGGCGAAATGAAACGGTTACGCTTGCCATTGGTTAAAATGACCGCGTGACTAAAATATCAAAGGCGATTGGCTGATTACCCCTAGTGACGCCTCATACAAACTCGCTTGTAGTTCTTTGTGGGAATTAAATTCAATTTGAGTTTTTTTTTTAGTTTGGAGGAATTCCCCTTTGTTTGAAGGAACATATCCTTTTAGTTGTAATTAAAAATAGAGAACTTTGAGAACACCCGCAAAGGTAAGTTGGTATTTGGGTCGGTATGTTAAAAAATAAATGTTTTGTTATGCCACAATTATTTTTAGGATCTACTGACATCTAGTGGTGATATTTAAACTGACCTGCAAGTCAACAGGAAGGAAAGTCGAATTCCTTTTTCGTCAGCGATTTCAGTGTGAAATAATAATATATTGACTAGTATTCTGGTGACTAAAATGTGGGGAAAAATGACGCCATCCCGGAGATATTGGGCTCTGTGAAGCGGGGAGGGAGGATAAGTGAGATCTGGCAACCCATCCGCTAATTGCCCCATGATCTTGATAGCGTAAGTATGAAACACCCCCCAACAAGCTTACGCACGGACACACCAACTTCTGCGCTGGTTATCGTGTCACGCGTTTTCGACAGGGGCCACTGACAAGCGAAGGACATCGACTGGCCGACATGTCGTGGCAGGTGACCACAGCGTGAAGTATGATGAATGATCGAGCCGAGATGAGAGGGCCTGGAGCCCGTGAAAGGAGGACGACAATTTCTGGCGGTGTGAAACAGCAAGCCAACGGGAGCAATCCACCGCAGTGTCCCGGGAAGAAGACAGACGAGTCGGCTAGGCGCCTTAAGAGCAACGGAAAGGTTGATCAAGAACCGGGGGAAGAGCGAGCCGATAAACAGAAAAAGTCGAAGAGTCCGGTGGACGAAATCAGCGAGAGACTCAGGTATGCTTTACTTGACACCACTTTCCAATCGTGCAATCCTCGATTAGATTTGCACTCAACTAGGAAGCTGCTACAACTTTCAATTGGACTGACCGCTCCTTCCATTTGCTATCTGTACTGCACATATCTGCACTTATACTCAATACACATTTGTCAGTCTCAAATAAACTGGAGTTGAGGAAAATGCAGGATTACTTGAATGTAAGAGTGCATTGATTGCTCAAAACAAAATTTTAGGTAAACATTTGCAATGTCTCAAAATAATCCCCAAATGACCTTGATATAATGATGCAATTGTTGCATACTTATGGCAAGTGTCCATGTTTTGCGACAAGCATATCAAGATGTCTTGTACATGTATTATGAAACATCAACACTAAAAAAATGATCTGCAATTCCCGACGGGCAAATTACAAACATGCAGAGTTGTTACAAAATGGCAATGTCATAGTTTTTTTTCGGGGTTCATTATTTGTCATACTAAATTACAACATTTTGCCCAGGGGCCACATATTTAATTCTCTCTGTGACTCACAATTTAGATTTTAAATATCCTGCTTTCCCTGTTTCTTTGGGTTTTTTTTCTTCATAAAATGGGGGTGATTTAAAATGTTTTTTTTCTTACATTTTATTCTATTTTTTTCATTTGACAATAGCATCATATATTCATTGTCAAAACAATTATTAAGTATTTCAATTGCTAATTGTTCCAGGCACACAGTCACATTTTATTTTTTTAAACCGTTTAGATACCATAATCCAAAATTTTGATTTTTGGAAGAAATATTTATGCTGGGGCGGCCCGGTAGTCGAGTGGTTAGCACACCGGCTTCACAGTGCAGAGGTCGCCGGTTCGCGTCCCGGTCCGGCCTCCCTGTGTGGAGTTTGCATGTTCTCCCCGGACCCGTGTGGGTTTTCTCCGGGTCCTCCGCTTTCCTCCCACACTCCAAAAACATGCATGGCAGGCAGATTGACCATTCCAAATTGTCCCTAGTTGTGAGTGTGAGAGTGACTCTTGTATGTCTTAGTGTGCCCTGCGATTGGCTGGCAACCAATTCAGGGTGTCCCCCGCCTCGTGCCCGAAGACAGCTGAGATAGGCTCCAGCAACCCCCGCGACCCTAATGAGGAATAAGCGGTACGGAAAATGAGATGAGATAAGATATTTATGCTGAATCATTTCATTGGTTTCTAAGGATGGCATTTGAATCAAGAAATGCAGAAATACATATTTTGTTTACAATATCCTAAAGAAAATCTCTTCCCGCATTTCTATTAGTTTGATAGATAAAACAATACCTGAAGAGTTTATACATCAAAATACGAATTTAGGAAACCATTTTAATGGATATTTAGTAAGAATGGGGTATTAACTTGTACGGACAGCAAATTTTGGGTAGAAACTTACTCCCTTATTTTGTACATTGTAATAATTTATGGCGGTACTCAGTATCGAAAAGGTTTTAAGTTTACTTCATCTCGAATGACCTAGCAAATCCTTTATTTTTACAACTCGATTGTAGCCCTGTAGCTCAAAAATTTGCTTAACAATTTCCCTCTCTTTACTTTTCGCATGCCCTACATGTAATATCTTGTTATAATGATTTTTTTTAATATGTGTGAACACACACACACACACACACACACACACACACACACACACACACACACACACACACACACACACACACACACACACACACACACACACAGCTGCCATGTACAACAGGAGTCTCTTCTAAGCTCTGCCAGCGGCTTCAGTAACTACAGAGGAATCCTCAACTGGTGTGTTGTCATGTTGGTGAGTAAACAGTTGCATCACATCATAAAAAATGATCCAAGTAACATGTCGCCCAAGACAGACGAGTTATCCATTTATTTTCCTCACCTTAAAGGACAACCAACATAATTTTTTTGTTTCCTAACTGACATCAGAAAAACGTTTTATAGCATCTAAAATACCCAAAATACACAGGCTGATATTTTTAGTCAAACGCAAAACACCAATAAAAATGACTTAAAGGACAACCGATATCACTTTTTTGTTTCCTAACTGACATCAGAAAAACGTTTTATAGCATCTAAAATACCCAAAACACACAGTATGATATTTTTATTCAAATGCAAAACACCAATAAAAATGACTTAAAGTGTCCAAAATCTGCAAAAAATTGAGCTGCGAATTGGGCATTTTCAGAAAGTCCCGCCCCCAGTTTGTGACGTCACGCCAAGACGTCTTGCATTGCTGGAGAATCAAAACAATGGCTTCAGATTCGGAGAAGATGCTTGTTACACATCCAGTTATGAATATGATTCAAATATTTCTGAAGAGGAAAGCATACATCATTGCAATCGATTGAAGAATTTATTCCATGCCATTTTGATGCAACATTGGGGGGAAATGTATCACATGAAAATGGCGACCGAGCTCCTGGGAGGAATTAATCAGCCCGTTTTCACAGGTTGATAAATTCCTTATATGGAGCTTGATCGCCCTCTCCTGGCTCTTTTTGGTGCAACTTGACATTTTCAGACCAAACAAGCACAGCAAAATGCATTGATGTGATGGAAGGACTGCTACAATGTGTCCTTTATTTTCGGTCAGGGGCGTTCCTTCAGTGACGTCACATACGGACTCGTCACCAACTCAAAAACAAGACTTCCGGAATATTCAGAGCGAGTCTTAAAACGTAAAATATAGCTATATGCGGCGGACTCTTTGTAAAATACGCTCAGTAGAAGTCATTTGAAGCCATTTTACAAATTATGGACACAACTTGTCCGGAGACGTCGGTTGTACTTTAAAGTTGCCCAAAACTGCCACTAATGACGTCAAAACTGGAGAGATTCAGAAAGTCCCACCCCCAGTTCATGACGTCACGCCAGGATACGCCTTCACAAACTGCCTTGCTCCAGAATCAAAACAATGGCTTCAGAGAGTTCAGATTCTGCAAAAGATCATTTCTTGTTACTCCTGCAGTTATGATTATGATTTAAAAAGTTCTGAAGAGGAAAGCATAAATGTTTGCAATCGATTAAAGAAGCCCTTTGGTATCAATTCGAGCCGTCTGCACTCCAATGTAGCGCCTAGAAAATGCACAAGATTGCGCACGAGCTCCGTTGGAATTGGAATTGGAATGTTCACTGGGAATTTGTGTAAACTTACACCTTCTTTTGGCTGTGACACACAACGATTCACCATCGCGTTATTTATGTAGTTTTCCTCTTAATTTCGCGATCAACACTGTTTTCAGGTGAAAAAAAGTACCCAAAATGCATTGTGTGTCGCTTTCTCGGTCAGGGGCGTTCCCTCCGTGACGTCACTTTGGGCATCGTCATCAACTCGAAAACAAGACTTTCTGAATATTCAGCGCGAGTCTTAAAAGGTAAAATAAAGCTATATGCATGCAGTGGAATCTTTGTAAAATGCGCTCAGTAGAAGTCATTTGAAGTGATTTTACAAATTATTGACGCAACTTGTCCGCTGGTGTCGGTTGTCCTTTAAGGATGAGGTGCACATCATAGTAGTGAATGAGTTAAAAAGTTCAATTTAATTTTGTAGGGTTGTCATCATTGAAAAAGATAAAAGTTTCACAAATGTCAGTTTCCCATCATTGAAAAATAATTTTTAACTTCCTGTTCTATGATGATATACAGTATAATTTGATGAAACCCTTGTATGACGTAACAAAAACATCTCTGGAAAAAGGAAAACAAGTCACAGTAAATCTGTTTAGTACTTTGCACATGCCGCCTGTTGCCTACTTCATCAAGATCTCATGCAACCATTGCTCTTTCCAAACATACTGTCTGACTTATGTTTTAGTAACCTTTCACAATGACTGCAAGTGGGCCATTGTGGTGTAACGCCCGAATAAGATGGCAAGTGGCACGCAATAAAAATGCCGGCACGATCATCGACATGCGGCTTGAATTAATACGGAAGGACTTCTTTAATTGATTGCAAACATTTATGCTTTCGTCTTCAGAACTATTTGAATCATATTCATAACTGAGTAACAACAAAGCATCTTCTCCGAATCTGAAGCCATTGTTTTGATTCTGGAGCAAGGCAGTTTGTCAAGGACTATCCTGGTGTGACGTCACGAACAAGAGGACCGGACTTTCTGAATCTGCCCAGTTCCGAGCTCATTTTGTGGCAGTTTTGGGACACTTTAAGTCATTTTTATTGGTGTTTTATATTGGACTAAAAATATCAGCCTGTGTATTTTGGGTATTTTAGATGCTATAATACGTTTTTCTGATATCAGTTAGGAAACAAAAAATGGTGTCAGTTGTCCTTTAAGAAACAAGCGCTGCCATAAACATGTATCAGTTATGTTGTCGTGAGTGCGCCCATGGCCGCACCCCGACCTTTTTATTGAACTAGACCTCAATAAGTACTTGCCTCTTCATTGTGGCCGATGGTGATTACTCTGCAAAGGACACCACAATAAAACTGTGAACTAATCATTTTTGACTCTCTCAGGTCTTGAGTAATGCGCGCCTCTTCCTGGAGAATATAATAAAGTGAGTTTACGCCGATATATTTTCCCCATATTTGTTGTCTCTAATTAGTCTCAACCCAAGCTGTTTCTGTCCCCCACAGATATGGCATCCTGGTCGACCCAATACAAGTGGTATCACTATTCTTGAAAGACCCCTACAGCTGGCCTGCTGCTTGCCTCATCATTGGTATGACAGTCCGTCATTGAATTCCCTTTTTTATAGTCATTTAATTCGCATTTTTATTGCATTTTGTTTTGGATTTCTGTGTGACTTTTAATGTTAAATGTTTAATTTTGCAAATTCGTCACACTTTTCAATTGCCGAATAAATTCTGGACTGGCAGTGAATGAGTTAATGAAGCAGTTGTTGAGGCACGTCTACATTTTACTGCCCTCTTGTGGCCAAAGCGTGCACGGTGGATTTTTAATGTACATGTCATAATAATAATAATCATAATAATTATAATAATTATTAAAAATAATTAATAAAAATAATAATAAAAATGGGCGACCCGGTAATCAAGTGGTTAGCACTCCGGCTTCACAGTGCAGAGGTCGCCGGTTCGCGTCCCGGTCCGGCCTCCCTGTATGGAGTTTGCATGTTCTCCCCGGCCCCGTGTGGGTTTTCTCCGGGTCCTCCGCTTTCCTCCCACACTCCAAAAACATGCATGGCAGGCAGATTGACCATTCCAAATTGTCCCTAGTTGTGAGAGTGACTGTTGTTTGTCCTTGTGTGCCCTGCGATTGGCTGGCAACCAATTCAGGGTGTCCCCTGCCTCGTGCCCGAAGACAGCTGGGATTGGCTCCAGCACCCCCGTGACCCTAATGAGGAATAAGCGGTACGGAAAATGGATAGATAATAATAATAATAATAATACCTTTCATTTATAAGCGCCTTTCAAAACTCTCAAGGTAACTTTACAGTCACAGGATAAGATTTTCTGTGTGTGAGCAGCAGCAGCCACACGTGCCAGTGTTCACTCAACCCGGAAGTAACTCAAATAGATAGAAAGCTAGCTAATAGATACAGTAATAATAATAATAATTTCATTTCTAAGCGCCTTTCAAAACTCTCAAGGTCACTTTACAGTCACAGGATAGAGTCGCTAATGGATAGCTACTTAGCCAGTTACATAGGTAAACGATAGCTAGCTAGATAGCTAATAGATAGCTAATAGATAGCAAATAAATAGTTCGGTAGCTAGCTAATAGATACAGTAATAATCATAATACACTTCATTTATAATCACCTTTCAAAACTCTCAAGGTCACTTTAAAGTCACAGGATACAGTCACTAATAGATAGCTACCTAGCCAGCTAGATAGCTAAACGATAGCTAGCCAGCTAATAGATAGCAAATAAAAAGTTAGGTGGCTAGCTAGCTAATAAATACAGTAATATTAATAATACATTTCATTTACAATAATAATAATAATAATAAATACAGTAAAGTCTCGTTATATCGATATTCAAGGGAGTACGAAAAAATATCGATATAACCGGGACTATCGATATATCCGACCCTCTTTACATGTAATTTTCTCCGTGCGTGCATAGAAATAGTATCGATATAACCGGGACTATCGATATATCCGATATCGATATAACGAGACTTTACTGTAATAATACATTTCATTTATAAGCGCCTTTCAAAACTCTCAAGCTCACTTCACAGTCACAGGATAATTTTTTTTTTTGGTGAGCAGCGGCAGCTACACGCGCACAACATTGTACAGTGGTACTTTGTGGCGTTTATTTTTAGGCTATTTTATTCTTTTTGGAATGACTTTCATTTCAACCATACAACAAGTTGTTTTTGCACAAGTGATTCTAGGGTCAAGTCCATGCAGTTGTTTTTGAACAAGAGCCGTTCCAGTCAGTCATAAAGTCAAGTATTCCTGCCAAAGTTCACACACGCATTTCTTTCTGACTTTCCTTTTGCTCTACTGTTTTTTTCCCCACAGCATCCAACGTGTTCATTTTGGCAGCTTTGTATACAGAGAGACGTTTAGCTGTGGTAAGATTCCGCTGTTTTTTTTCTCCACGTGTATTTTATTTAATGAGCAGTTTTATAATTACAACACATATATTGTAATTATCTGTGGCGGGCCTTGGATTTGATTACGATAGTTTTAGACCAGCAGAGAAGGCTTTGCAGGCTTTGATGGTCCGCCAATGGTAATTATGAAATGTTACAAATACAATACAATACGCCCTAATTTATTTAGCGCTTTCCCAACAGCTGCAGCAGTAACAAAGCTCTTCACATAATAGTCAACCCAGCAAAATAATAAACACAACACGAACATCGATAATTTGCATTCTAATTGTTTTTGTTTTTTTTTTTTTTTTTTTTTTTGGGGGGGGGATTCTAGGGAACAGTGTCAGAGACAACTGGCTTGATTCTTCATATCTTCAACTTGATGTCACTGCTAATTTTTCCCTCTGTGACAGTCCTCACCGTTACCTCTATTACCCCTGGTAGGTCAACAATCCATGTTTTTTTTTTTCTTCTAATACAATATATGTCGTTTTTATTTGTACTTTTTTTCGTCAGTTGGCGGTATCCTTTCCTTGGGCATCTACACTGTGTTGTTCCTCAAGATGTATTCCTACCAAGACACCAACAGGTGGTGCAGAGAGATCAGACAAGCCAAAGCCAGGCGACTGACTCGCTCTTATTCATGTGAGTCTTGTTTAAAGGACAACCGACACCATTTTTTTTATTCCTAACTGACATCAGAAAAACGTTTTATAGCATCTAAAATACTCAAAACACGCAGGCTGATATGATGATTTTTGTCATAATGCAAAACACCAATAAAAATGACTTAAAGTATCCCAAAACTGCCACAGAATGAGCGTGGAACTGGGGAGATTTAGAAAGTCCCGCCCCCTTGTTCGTGGCGTCACGCCAGGATACGCCTTCACAATCTGCCTTGCTCCAGAATCAAAACAATGGCTTCAGAGAAGGTGCTTTCTTGTTACTCATCCAGTTATCACTATGTAAAGTCTCGTTATATCGATATTCTGAGGAGTCGGAAAAAATATCGATATAACCGGACTATCGATATATCCGATCCTGCGGCATGTAAATTTTCTCCTTGCGTTCATAGAAATAGTATCGTAATAAGTATTATCGATATAATCGATATAACGAGACTTTACTGTAGTTCTGAAGAGGAACGCATAAATGTTTGCAATTGATTAAAGAAGTCCTTCCGTATCAATTCGAGCCGTCTGGACTCCAATGTAGCGCCCAGAAAATGCACAAGATGGCGCATAAGCTCCGTTGAAAATGGGCTGATTTGTCCGCTAGGAATTTGTGTAAACTTACACCTTCTTTATGCGTGTTACCGCAATTGGCTGCGACACACAACGATTCACCATTGCATTATTTATGTAGTTTTCCTTCTAATTTCACTATCAACACGGTGTTTTCAGATGAAAAAAAGGACCCAAAATGCATTGTGTCGCATTCTTGGTCAGGGGCGTTCCCTACGTGACGTCACTTAGGGCATCGTCATCAACTCGAAAACAAGACTTCCTGAATATTCAGCGCAAGTCTTAAAACGTAAAATATAGCAATATGCGGTGGAATCTTTGTAAAATGCGCTCAGTAGAAGTTAGTTGAAGTGATTTTACAAATTATGGACGCAACTTGTCCGCAGGTGTCGATTGTCCTTTAAGTTTGTAAGTTAGCTAATTTTGTGAGCTCACTTGTGTCCTTTGTATGTGATTTACAGGTCCATCTGTGGCTCAGTCCAATGGCTTGGCAGTGCAAAGCAATGTCTCCTACCCTGGGAATCTGACCCATAGAGGTGACATTTTTTTTGGGGGGGGAGGGTTATTTTGAAATATTGGATTACTCACCTCGTCCCGGTTCATCCACAGACATGTACTACTTTGTGTTTGCGCCGACGCTCTGCTACCAACTCAACTTCCCGCGCTCACCGCGGATACGCAAACGTTTTCTCCTGAGGAGGCTGTTTGAAATGGTGATGTTTGAAATCCTTGGAATGACGCAAAGGGTTGTTTTTTTCAAGTGTGTTCTCAATGAGTGGCTTGTTTCTCCTTACAGCTGTTCTTTATGCAACTGCTGGTGGGGTTAATACAGCAGGTAAAGTTTCTGCGGTCATACACAAAAGTGAATTTCAATAAGCTAACTAGCATGATCCTCTCCCAGTGGATGGTTCCAACCATACAGAACTCCATGAAGCCCTTTCAGGTGAGATGAAGGATGAGTGAAGTTACATGTCAAGTATGTTATGTTGTTTTACTCAAGTGACAATGGAATCGTTCACAGGAAATGGATTTTTCCAGAATGGTGGAGCGCCTTCTCAAGTTGGCGGTGAGTGTCACCGTGCATTGTGGGATGCGCAGTCGATGACGTGCATCTGAGGTAATAATAATAATAATAATAATAATACATTGATTTCTAAGCGCCTTTCAAAACTCTCAAGGTCACTTTACAGTCACAGGATAAGTTTTTTTCTGTGGGAAAGCAGCAGCAGCCATACACGCCAGCGTTCACTCAACCCAAAAGTAACTCAAATAGAAAGCTAACTAGATAGCTCATCTCACATATCCTGTCCCACGTTGATCCGCTTCAATTCCAAGCCGCGACCGTTCCGACCTTTCGGCTGAACAAAGCGGGGCTGTGAAAATGCCACCCATGACAGTCGCAAAAAAAAGCAAAATGGTCACCGAGCTGTACAGCCATGACAGTCAAATGGCTGCGACATTCCTCTCAATCAAAAACAGTGCTGGGATCTTCGTGCTGCTGAAAAGGTGCTAACGCTCAGCACTTTCTCCTCCTTGGTGAATGATGTAGCCAAAAATGCTAAAAACAATCTGCCTCCATTTTACACAACGCAACAACAACTCAAAATGACAAAAGAAAACACAAATACAACCAAAATAAAAACAAGCAAGGCTCGTGAGCGCACTTCGCTAGCTATATCTATTAGCTACATATCTATCTAGCTGGCTAGCTGTGTGGCAATCTAGCTATGTAGATGGCAAGATGTATATCTTTCTAGTTGGCTGGCTAGCTATCTAGCTAGGTAGGACAAGAATTAACTCATTCGCTGCCATTTCCCAAATTTATTCGGGAATCTAAAATATGACGTGGAGCGTCATTCCCAAATTTGTTCACAATTTGTTTTTTTTCTTGAAGGGAGGGTGCTGATAAAGCGCTGGTTAGACCTCTGTCAATGTTTTTCCTGGCCAATAGGGGGCAGCATTTGTCTCAATTCTCATTTACTGATCTTGTTCTCTTCTTTCGTCCTCAGGTCCCGAATCATCTGATCTGGTTAATCTTTTTCTATTGGTTCTTCCACTCGTCCATGAACTTTGTGGCCGAGCTGTTACAGTTTGGGGACAGAGAGTTCTACAGAGATTGGTGGTCAGTATTCAAAACAGAATTTTTTTCCCATCACATGTACTGGACATTCAAGTGCACGAGAATGTAATTTATGCAGGAACTCTGAAAGCGTCACTTACTTCTGGGCCAACTGGAACATCCCGGTTCATAAATGGTGTTTGAGGTGAGAAGACATGATTAGGAATTACAGTGATACCTCGGTTTTCGAACATCTTGGCTTATGAACTTTTCGGTTTACGAACGTTAAATTTATGAAAATTTTACCTTGGCATACGAACTATTTTTCGGGATACACACGGAGTGCCACAATGAGTGATGTGTCGGTCGCGAACGAGCCCGTTCTCCTAACAAGAAAATGGCATCCGGCTTGTTTTTGTCCTCTATTCCCCACCCCCAGTCTTCGGTTAAAGCCACATGATTGGTCAAGAACGCTGCAGTGAGGGGCAAGGGGGCTTACAGACAGAGAGAGGGTGAGGCCGTTCTCCTAAAAAGAAAATGGCATCCGGCTTGTTTTTGTCCTCTATTCCCTGCCTCTAGTCTTTGGTTAAAGCCACGTGATTGGTCAAGAACGCAGCAGTGGGGAGGGAGTTAAACATTAAAGAGACATGCAGACGACAGAGAGAGACTGAGAAAAAGGACAGAAAACAGTGAAATTTGGACTTGTTTCAACTTTGAGTTCAAAAGCAGAGTGTAGACTGCAAGGTTAAAATATCCCATCAATCAGGCTACACAAATAACCCGCACAAGCCATCTGTACACTTGATGCAAAAAGCTATCAACCCAGCTAAACAGAACACAATTGATGAGGAACGAGGTAAAATTATCGCAGCGAAAGCACCTCCAAGGGATCATTCCTCAAGATGGTGAAAGAAGAAGGCTAGATTCCTCATCAAGTGTTTAATGCTAATGAAACCACTGAAGCCACATGAAACCAATGAAGCCACTCCATTCCATCAAGCCATCAATGACCATCACAAAGGGTAATTAAACCATTTTATTATATAGTACAATTTATTTCTTTAATTATAATACCATACCACATTTATTGTACATAAAATATAGTATATTTTGTGTAGTTTTAAGGCTTAAAAAATTAGAAAGTAGAAAATTATGTGTTATGAGCGCCTGGGAACGGATTATTCTCATTTTAATGGTTTCCTATGGGAAATTAATTTTGGGGATATACACTTTTCACCTTACACACTCTGTCTGGACCAATTAAGTTCGTAAGCCAAGGTGTCACTGTACCTGCCCACTCATCTCAGTCTCCCATTTTGTAGACATTTCTACAAGCCAATGCTGAGGAAAGGCGTCAACAAACTAGTGGCCCAAAGCGCCGTCTTTCTGCTATCCGCGTTCTTCCACGAGGTAATCATCCAAAAACCTTCAAGGTTTGATTTTTTTTTTTTCTCTTCCTGTTCGTATTTTTACTCTTTTGGATTGGATTGTGCTCCTCAGTATTTGGTGAGCGTCCCTTTGAAGATGTTCCGGTTATGGGCCTTTATGGGCATGATGGCTCAGGTGAGATAAAGTTGCACCAATTACATTTATTTGCTCAAATGCTGAAATGTGGGGGGATTATTTTACCTTTATTGAAAGTCTCAGAATCAGAATCATCCAAAACCCTTTTTGGAAGTATATACTCCTTTTTTAAAGCAAATACAAATGATATATCCCTCATGTTAGCCACCAGATTTATGTGAACAAATGTAAAGATGCGCTAACCCTGCTAGAGGATAGCTAATATCAGAAACTTGAATTTGAAATACACTTTTTTTAGTTATGATCATTTTGTGAGTCTTGAAGAGCGCTTGTAAATGAAATGTATTATTATTATTAGCTATCTCTTAGCTAGCTAGCTTTCTATCCGTCTGAGTTACTTCCAGGTTGAGTGAACGCTGGTGCATAGTGGCTGCCGCTGCTCACCCACAGAAGAAACTTATTCTGTGATTGTAAAGTGACCTTGAGAGTTTTGAACGGTTCTTAAAAATTAAATGTATTATTATTTATTAGCTATCCATTAGCTAGCTAGCTAGCTTTCAATCTATTTGAGTTACTTTGCGGTTGAGTGAACGCTGGCGCATATGGCTAAATTATCCTCTGACTGAAAAGTGACCTTGAGCGTTTTGAAAGGCGCTTATAAATTAAATGTATTATTATTATTATTTATTCGCTAGCGAGCTAGCTTTCTATCTTTGAGTTACTTTGGGGTTGAGTGAACGCTGGCGCATGTGGCTGCCGCTGCTCACCCACAGAAAACTTTATCCTGTGACTGTAAAGTGACCTTGAGCGTTTTGAAAGTAGTTTTGAAAGAAATGAAATGTATTATTATTATTAACATCCAATGCAGCGTAAAAAAACCTTACTCTCTTCTCAAGTTATTTCCTAAATTATGTGTCTGGAGTTATATGAGCTTGAAATGAGTACGGCTGTCCAAAATACAATGCAATACATACATAATTATATGGCGCTTTAACAACAGCTGAAGCTGGGACAAAGCGCGAACATGGAATAAAGGGAAATGATTCCCACTTGTGGAAAAGAACATTGTCAGGGGCCATGGCCAACGCTTTATTGGCAGAAACCTTCTCATCGATCCAGACTTGCAATGGTTTGTTTGGTTTGCAACAAAACAATGTGGCATCTGCGTTCTCCCCATTCTCATCAGGTTCCCCTGGCTTGGTTTGTGGGTCGCTTCCTGAACGGCATCTACGGCAACGCAGCCGTTTGGATGTCACTCATCATCGGCCAACCAGTCGCCGTGCTAATGTACGTGCACGACTACTACGTCACACACTGCGGCACGTAACCTGGACCAAAACAACTCGCAGGTCCTGTAGTCAATCAATGGCCAAAGATAGAGAACATGAAGTCGAGGGTGGGGATCTAACAAGAGAAAGTCACATGTTCTCAATAATGCAAGCTTCAAAGTAAACTATGTGTAATCATCGATGACTTGTGTCTGTTGTTTTGCCTTCCAAGTTTTGTCCATTACTTCTGCAATAATATTCCACTGTTTGAATCAAATGTTTTTCAGGTTTAGTGATTTGCTGCAGAGGTTGATTAGCCGGCAAATGCTTTTGCACTTTACAGAGATGCATGCTCTCAAGTTGAAACATATTTCTAAGAATGTTTTTGTTTTTGTCATCCATTCTACCCAATAAAGCACTGTTTCGCAACTCTCATGGACAATTAATTTACGATTAAAATCAAATTCCAGTGTACTGGTAGAGATAATGAAAGTTTTTGCAATTAAAGGACAACCGACACCTTCAGACAAGTTGTGTCCATAATTTGTAAAATCACTTCAAATGACTACTACTGAGTGCATTTTACAAAGATTACACCACATATACAGGGATACCTTGGCTTACCAACTTTAATTGGTTCCCAGACAGTGTGTAAGGTGAAAAGTGTGTATCCCAAAAATTAATTTCCCATAGGAAACCATTAAAATAAGAATAATCTGTTCCCAGGTCCCCATTAAACAAAATTTTCTACTTTCTAAATTTCTAACCCTTAAAACTACATAAAATATACCTTATTCAGCCCATTTCCACGGGAGCGTGTGCGCCATCTTGTGCATTTTCTGGGCGCTACATTGGTGTCCAGTCGAATTGATACGGAAGGACTTCTTTAATCAATTGCAAAAATTTATGCTTTCCTCTTCAGAACTATTTGAATCATATTCATAACTGGATGAGTAACAAGAAAGCATACTCTCCGAATCTGAACTCTCTGAAGTCAGTTTTGATTCTGGAGCAGGGCAGTGTGTGACCAATAGTGACGTCACGAACAAAGGGTGGGACTTTCTGAATCTGCTCAGTTCCAAGCTCATTTTGTGGCAGTTTTGGGACACTTTCGAAGGCATTTTTATTGGTGTTTTGCATGTGACTAAAAATATCAAACTGTGTGTTTTGGGTATTTTAGATGCTATAAAACGTTTTTTTCTGATGTCAGTTAGGAAACAAAAAAATGGTGTCGGTTTTCCTTTAAATAACTATTTTTGAAGAAAACAATTCACTGCCAAACCTGCTAGTTGCATATTTGACTTATTTCGGGGCCAGTGGCAGTGTAGTATTTTGAAGGGTAACTTAATAATTTTGGCAGTGGTTGGGTTTCGCTGAATTAAAATGGTTTGGAGTTGTTTTGTCAGGTTGAGATGGAGGCACCACTCCTTTCATCACAAGCATTTCAGGGACAGTCAGTGGAAAAACGTCATCAAGGTTGGCATTCATTCGTGTTTAAAGGGAAATTAAGTGCCTGCTTGTTTAAAATAGGTGAAAATTACCATTGTAACGTGCATTTCATGGGACATGCACAAGATGTAGCTTGGTGATACTGCCTTTTAAAACTTGTTATTAATGTGCATAATTGTCAATGGAATGTTTTGTTTTTAATCAGAAGTAAAAATAAGATTTTTTTTTATAATGGCTGCGTGACAGTGTCTTATTTGATGAAAACAACATGACCTTATAAGGACTTGTGTTCTTTAAATGCTCACTGAATGCACTACCTCGTCGTTTTGTGTCCTTTTTAGGGATTACGTCATTATTCATTCTTTTTAAAGTTGAAACTAAAACTGTTAAATCGGGATTTTGAAAATAGTCCACATCCGGTTTTATGACAAAATAAGTGATTGACGCTGGCATTTATTTTAACGTACAGTATAAATTGTTAATAGCTTTTTGTTTTGTTTGGTTCTTTCTTTCGATGAGTTTATGTGTATGTTTAAATTTGATATTACATCACTTGATATTGTCTTACTTTCACACATAAAAATATTGTGATTTCAAAAATGTTAATTCACTTTCAAGCATGAGTTCTACTTTACAGAATCAGAAAGCCTTTAATAGTCTCACAATGGGGAAATTTGCAATTTGCAGTAGCTAAATTGAAAGGGCTGGGGTCCAAAAGAAATAAACTTTTGTATTGCATGTACAAATAATATCAGAAGACTGAACTGTACAACGGTAGGAAATGTTTCAGAAGAAAAACTGTTTTGCAATTTGTTTTTAACAGATTAGTTAAACGTATTTACATTTAAGAATGCTCCCACTTCAAAACAAGGTTTAACGTTAAATGCTCTGTTCAAACCCAGAATGCACGCGAGGTAACGTTGCTAAATAGACAGTTCTTTCGCGCTTCCCAAAACAAACAAAAGAATATATTATGAAAAACATCGTAACCGGATGCCTATTCTTAACAATTTCCCAACAATGCAACTTGACGACGTATTCACACACCCAGGGGACGTACATTAAACCTCGTCGCCCACAGCAACTTTTTTCCTTGTTTCACAAGCGATCTACACACATTGGCGTGTTGTCAGCACCCAGTTAGAATCCCAACAACAACTTTGACGGTAAGTTGATCAAAAGAGATGCGAAACCTCGAGATATTTTTTGCTCGCTTCAAAAGCTGCAACTTCCTCCATGTTATGGGGCGACGGCGCAGCTAGTCTGTTAGCATGTAAACAATTCTCGCTTTTACGGTTAAGACTGGTCGTTCGTTTCTTTTTAAAGTTTCCCTCAATTTGCGTTTGGTTAAAACGCTTAGTATTCAAGCGAGAGTGTGGAAAATGAGGTCAAACCCAATCGGCGGCAACTCCTCTGGAAGGTTATTAAAGTTGGGCGCTAGCGGATATGCTAAGGGCTAACAGGCTAGCAAGCTAACCGCGATTAGTCGACGCTAAACATCAACACGTTTTCTGTTGCTTGCTCCTAGAAAATATACTGTGTAGACCCTTCCACGGGCACGTTTTGATAATGTCAGCCCGCGTCACCTTTGCGCCGTCATGTACTGCTCGAAAGTGTTATTTGTGCGTCGATGCTCGTCAAAAGTCGTAACATAGAATTTCTTGCGCGATAGTTTCGTTGCAACTGCGTTATTTTCACAATCAACCAATCATTGGAGAGATTATAAGTAGTCAGTCCTAATTTTTATTGTCAACATTGGCAAGCAAAGAAAGAAACGACAGAAATAAGTTATTTTTCATGTTAAAACAATGTCACTTTCATTTTCTATTGAATGCATCACACGATTATCGGGAAATGGAGTCATCTATGACTGTCAAAAAGCGACTCAACTGGTCATGTAAATCTCACGTATAACGAAGTTGGAATACACTCATAAGATCAGGCGCAGATTTCTTGGGCTTAGCAGGGAAAAAATGCCATTAAAGGACAACTAACACCACCGGACAAGTTGCGTCCATAATTTGTAAAATCACTTCAAATGACTTCTGATCGTATTTTACAAAGATTCCAGCGCATATAGCTATATTTGACGTTTTAAGACTTGCGTTGAATAGTCATGAAGTCTTGTTTTCGAGTTAATGACGATGCCCAAAGTGATGTCACGGAGGGAACGCCCTTGACCGACAAAGCGACACACAATGCCTTTTTATGTAATTTCTTTTTCGTCTGAAAACTCGTGTTGATCGCGAAATTAGAAGGAAAACTACAAAAATAAGGCGATGGCGAATTGTGTGTCGCAGCCAATTGCGGTAACATGCATAAAGAAGGTGTAAGTTGACACAAATTCCCAGTGGACAAATCAGCCCATTTCCAACGAAGCTGTGCGCCATCTTGTGCGTTTTCTGGGCGCTACATGAGAGTCCAGACGGCTCGAATTGATACGGAAGGACTTCTTTAATTGATTGCAAACATGTATGCTTCCCTCTTCAGAACTATTTGAATCATATTTATAACTGGATGAGTAACAAGAAAGCATCTTCTACGAATCTGAACTCTCTGAAGCCATTGTTTTGATTCTGGAGCAAGGCAGTTTGTGACCAATAGTGACATCACGAACAAGGGGGCGGGACTTTCTGAATCTGCTTTACTACTTTAACTAATTTTTATTGATGTTTTGCATTTGACAAAAAATATCAGCCTGTGTGTTGTGGGTATTTTAGATGCTATAAAACGTTTTTCTGATGTCAGTTAGGAAACAAAAAAAATGGTGTTGGTTGTCCTTTAAAAAAAACTTGCATATTAATGAACGGTTTGTTGAGCTTAGTTTTAGCATTTATATGTTAGCATGCATCACTTTGTTGAATCATAAAAACCAAACAGAAGACAGAACAAATATAAATGACGGTACTGTCATATCGATGAACTTGCCAGGGTTAAAAAAGTTACTAGGCATGAGTCATTAACGAACGGAAATTGTGTTTTGTTAAGTCATCTACATGGAAACGGTCATTGTTCAGGAAACAAACAGCACAAACAATGTATCGGCTTTGCTTTGACAATCAGATGGTGTAAGCTGGAAAAGCCTGCTGAGAAATACAGAGAGACTGAGAGGGACTTTCCATTTAAGCGTTTGAGAAAAAAAAAGTGTGTTTCCACATGCATACAGTCAAGGTTTGTGGCTCATGCATTATCAGTACACACACACACACAATGGGCTGATGTCCCAGTTCCTGAAAACTGGTCCTTGGGGGCAGGAAGCCCACTGCTGAGCCACAAACGGCTCCCAACCAATCACTGCACTTTGCATCAGCTGACGATTGGTCGAGTCTCCAATGGGTGATTTGGCCAAAAGTCAGGGGTATGGAACATTTTGGCCAAACAATGTGGAAATAAAACAAGCAACATAACAGTTGTGCACTGATTTTATTCTTTCGAATATTGCACTCTATTTACCGTGACCGCATGACCGTATACAGTGATACCTCGGTTTACGGACCCCTTGGCTAACGAACGTTTCGGTTTACAAATGTTAAATTTATGAAAATTTTACCTTGGCATACAAACTATTTTTCAGGATACACACGGAGCGCCACAATGAGTGATGTGTCGTTTGCGAACGAGCCCGTTCTAACAAGAAAATGGCAGCCGACTTGTTTTTATCCTCTATTCCCCAACCCCAGTCTTCGGTTAAAGCCACGTGATTGGTCAAGAACGCAGCAGTGAGGGAGTTGGGGGTTAATCATTAAAGATACAGGCAGATGACAGAGAGAGTAAGAAAATGGAGAGAAAACAGTAAAATTTGGACTGGTTTCAACTTCGATAGTTCAAAAGCGGAGGGTAGACTGCAAGGTTAAAATATCCCATCAATCAGGCTCCACAAATTAACCCGCACAAGCCATCTGTACACTTGATGCAAAAGTCTATCAACCCAGCTAAACAAAAGAGAATTGATGAGGAACAAGGTAAAATTATCGCAGAGAAAGCACCTACAAGGGATCATTCCTTAAAATGGTGAAAGAAGAAGGCTACGTTCCTCATCAAGTTTTCAATGCTGATGAAACCGGCCACTCCATTCCATCAAGCCATCAACGACCATCACAAAAGTCAATAAAACGAAATTATTTTATGGTGACCTGGGAACAGATTATTCTCATTTTGACGGTTTCCTATGGGAAATTAATTTTGGGGATACACACTTTTCGCCTGACACACTCTGTCAGGGAACCAATTAAGTTCGTAAGCCAAGGTATCACTCTATTGTAATTATGTCTATGATCTGAATATTCTCACTGCTTCCTGTTGTCTGCGCCCAAAGCAAACAGAGGTGCGGTAACCCAAATAGCAGCCGTGCTGGACTTGAACACTAAACACACATAAGGGGCTCTGTCGCGAAGCTTTATGTTTTCCTTCAAGTGTGATTATGCCGTCCGCGCACGTCATCCCCCATCCCATAAAATGTCTAATGAAGTGAAATGAGGCAGCAGTTTCGCCGATCAGACTACGTCAACGGGGAGACGTGAGGCCTTTGCGATCATTACAATATTCTTGTCCTGACCAGGTGATCCTGGCAAATTGTTTCTTTTTGTCTGTTTTACCAAGAAGTCGTCCATTTTGCACCCCCCCCCCCCCACAATATTAACATTTAACTCATTTCTGAATTGATTCGGGAATTGAAAATATGATGTAGAGCGCCATTCCCGGCCGGGTTTTAGTTCGTTGTTTTGTTTTTGTTTTGATTGGGTGCCGATAAAGCACTGGCTGGACATCTGGTAGCATTTCTTTTTTTCCATGTTGTCACTTTGTTCAAGCTTCAACTCTTGTTAAAGAATTTGAGTGACAATGACAAAAACCCTGGCACTGGAGTGGACACTTTTTTGCACATTGTCTGAGAGTGAATGAGTTAACTGTCTGGTATAAAAAGAATGAATGTCAAATAAAGTAAAACTACTCATCTGCCACAAGAGTAATTTGGGAGTATAAAATCCACTTAATTGTATTATTTGGTATTACAGTGATACCTTGGCCTTACAAACTTAATTGGTTCCCAGACAGAGTGTGTAAGATGAAAAGTGTGTATCCCCAAAATTAATTTCCCATAGGAAAACATTAAAATGAGAATAATCCGTTGCCAGGTCCCCATAAAACAATTTTCTACTTTCTAATTTTCTAAGCCTTAAAACTACACAAAATATACCCTATTTTACGTATAATAAATGTGCTATGGTATTATAATTAAAGAAGTAAACTGTACTGTATAATAAAGACGTTTTATTTACCTTTGCGATGGTCGTTGATGGCTTGATGGAATGGAGTGGCCGGTTTCATCAGCATTAAACACGATGAGGAACAAAGGCTTCTTTCACCATCTTGAGGAATGGTCCCTAGTAGGTGCTTTCTCTGTGATAATTGTAGCTAGTTCATCAATTGTGATCTGTTTAGCTGGTTTGATACCTTTTTGCATCAAGTGTACAGATGGCTCGTGCGGGTTATTTGTGGAGCCTGATTGATGGGATATTTTAACCTTGCAGTCTACACTCTGCCTTTGAACTATTAAATTTGAAACAAATCAAAATTTTACAGTTTTTTATCCATTTTCTCACTCTCTCTTTCTGTCGTCTGCCTATCTCTTTAATGTTTAAACTACCTCCTCTCACTGCTGCGTTCTTGACCAATCACGTGGCTTTAACCGAAGACTGAGGGTGGGGAATAGAGGACAAAAATGAGTCTGCTGCCATTTTCTTATTAGGAGAACGGGCTCGTTCGCGAACGACACATCACTCATTGTGGCGCTCCGTGTGTATCCTAAAAAATAGTTTGTATGCCGAGGTAAAATTTTCATAAATTTAACGTTCGGAAACCGAAAAGTTCGTAAGCCAAGGGCTTCGTAAACCGAAGTATCACTGTATTTGGTATTAAAAGGTATTGTTTTTGAAGTTGACCAACTCTCATGTTTTTCTTTCTTTCCCCACTTTCAGATTATTCCAACACAAATCTATTCCCAACCATCATGTCGTTGTTTACATGAGCCTCAAGATTCCCTGACATCCCTACTCCCCCCCCCCCCACGCCGCACCTGGTGATCTCTGGTCATGATGAGCATCATGCACCAGCAACACCACGGGAGCACCGGCTCGGAACGCGACCTCAACTCGGCCGCCTCCTCCATAAGCCTGCCCTCCGTCAGGAAGACCCCGAAGAAGCGTCGCCTTTCCCTACAGGCACTTTTCGGGCGGCGGCGGCGATCCGAGCGCGACGCCAAGCGCAAGTCAAGAGCGGCGCCGGATCCTCCCGGCCCTGTGAGCGGGGACGGCGTCCCTCCGCTGGAGGCTTTGGCCGACGGGACGTCGGCGCACTCTGTACAAGGTGCGGCGTCGACTTCCTCGGCGGCGGGGTCCTCTGAGCTGTTGGAGTGCCCGCTGTGCCTGCTGCGGCACACGCGCGAGCGTTTCCCCGACATCATGACGTGCCACCACCGCTCGTGCGCCGACTGCCTGCGCCAGTACCTGCGCATTGAGATCTCAGAGTCCCGAGTCAACATTTGCTGCCCCGAGTGTTCGGAGCGCTTCAATCCTCATGACATTGCCATGATCCTGGCCGACCGTGCCCTCATGGAGAAATATGAGGAGTTTATGCTGCGCAGGTGGCTGGTGGCCGAGCCTGACTGCCGCTGGTGCCCCGCTCCCGACTGCGGGTAAGATCTGGACCGACATCCCCTTCAAACCCTTCATGCATTTTGTGTTACTTTTATTGAGTTGTACGTCAAATTGTGGTTACCCTCAGTGGTCTTTTAACAAATGTCAATAGGAAAGAATAGGGAATGATGAAGATACTAAAAGGAGAGGAGTAGCAGTACCTTACATTGCAGGGGTTTCTGAAAAACTACAGTGTCCTTTGGCAGCACAAAATTCCTACTTATTTCAAACCGATAAGCACTTTAAGGCAAAAATTAGTGCATCCAAAAGATAGGCTGCCAAATGAAAAACAAAGTAATGTAGTGTATTCAATACATTGTAAAAATCAAAATTGTAAAGAGCAATACATTGGGGAGACTAAAGAAATTCTCAAAAACAGACAAAAAAAACATCAAAATCGCAGGGATAATACTACTGGGCCTCAATCTGCAGTACATATGCACCTAAAAGCTAGCAACCGCTCATTTGACGACAGTGAGGTTAAAATCTTAGCGAAAGAAAATAGTTTGAAAGGGGAGTAAAACATAGAAATAGATAGATAGAATAGATAGAAGTGCCCAAAGGAGGCAATAGCATTGCGCCAGCGGTCACCAGGTCGTGACGTCACTGATGACGTCACGGGTTGTAGCCTCTGACACAGTTCCGTACCATATGAATAATTTTTGCTAGTTTTTCGTCGATTTTCTTCCGGTATTCGACGAAATTCTAATACTTTGTGGCCAAATATGTTTTAGAAGACAACTACTTCACTCTCACGTCTTCTTTCGGCGCGATGTGAAGTCGGACAAGTCCAAAAACCTCAACTTTCAAGATCAGATATGCTTTGGATTATAATTTTTTTATAATCCAAAACATACAATTGCAATTAAATACACCACTATTGATGTATATTTATTCAGAGTCTAAAAATGTTATGAATAATAGAAACGACAGCTCTTTAAGATTGAAAATTCAAATACAGTAAAGTCTCGTTATATCGATATTCAAGGGAGTCCGAAAAAATATCGATATAACCGGGACTATCGATATATCCGACCCTGTTTGCATGTAATTTTCTCCGTGCGTGCATAGAAATAGTATCGATATAACCGGGACTATCGATATATCCGATATCGATATAACGAGACTTTACTGTACATAGTATAATTATCTTTTGAGTGTGATTGTAACCAATCTTCCATACTGTACTTCCATTCCTTTCATCACTT
Source organism: Hippocampus bargibanti (assembly GCF_051943395.1). NCBI lineage: Eukaryota > Metazoa > Chordata > Actinopteri > Syngnathiformes > Syngnathidae > Hippocampus > Hippocampus bargibanti. Next base: position 3,056,768 of record NC_142753.1, on the reverse strand, counting down.
TGCTGCTGTGAAATGTAAATTTCTCCACTGTGAGACTAATAAAGGCATATCCAATCCAATCCAATCTTCAAACGTGAAAAAAATAACATTCATAAAGAATGATCATACTTAATTGGTGATCAGAATTGGACTAAATCAGAAATTGTAGAGGATTAGGTAACACTGTGTATAGTGTATATATGTGTGAAATCTACAACGGATCAAAAAGATCAAGAAGTAATTATTAGTATGTTGTATGAGCAGAGTCGGCTAACCTGGGGCGCGTTTCACTAAACTTTGCTATTTAGCAATATTGCTAAGCGTTAACAATATTGCTAAATGATGTTTAGTGAGACACGTTTTTAGCGTTAACAATGAACTTAGCAATATATTAGCAATATTGCTAAATTAGCAATGTTTAGTGAAACGCACACCCCTGCAGTTCAAATTTAGTGTCGAATTAGTTACATGCTTGAGGAGGCAGAGCCAATTCAATTTCATACTAATGAAAAACAACCAGAACGTACTTATACACGGTCGAAGATCGAAAACAGGACGAAAATTAGTCGCTAAAACATCGCAAAACGAATTATTTTGTTTTCTTTTTATAGAAATTTCATTTTCACTCACTTGAAGAACGAAATTCCTTTGTTTTTCAGCTTGTAGTTGAAGCATCCGTAAGCGAAACATTGCGGCCCCCAACTGTTGTTCCTTTTTACAGCATCCATACGTTAAATAGACCTAAATACGCTCAAAACTATCCTATTTCTATGCCAAACCAAGCCACGTTACTATGGACGCTACAACTCGTGCCGTCACTTCCGGGTTTGCAATCAACCTCGTCTCTACGCCACTTCTAAACCTATCTATTTCTATGGAGTAAAATAAGCTATTTTCATAAAACAGCAAAACCCTTCACGAAATTGCCATGGTGGGGTGAAGTTTAATTTGGATCGTTATTACAACAGACTCCTTAGACCACATCAGCTTAGTTCTGCTGATGAGGTGATACCATAGCAAATGGGGCAATCAGGCCGGTCGTAGACCCCATCAGGCAGGGCAATAGAGGTAATCATTCAGGACAATAGAGGCAATCGGTGTAGCCTCAGGGAATAGTCCCTGCTCCCCCCAACCTGAGAGCAGGGACCAATCATAGCAGAGTCTGGCACCGCCACATCCAAACAGTAGGGATATATATTGGGCCAAAACTACCAGCAAAAATTTTAGTCCGCTGACGAAGCCTCTTGGATGAGAAGCGAAATGTCCGACACCTTCAAATACGTACAGATGACTGCTGAAGAAACCTTTTAATTTATTAGGTTGTATTTTTTTTCTCAATTTATTTGGATCTTATTGTTCCATTGTTGGCATCTAAGACACAACATCTATCCCTTGCCGTTTCCACTGTGATATCTTTGAAATATAAATAGCACTATTGTCTATTTTTGGATCATAAAGACCACAATAGTCTATCCAACAAATATGTACTCTCTAATAAATGAGCAACAAGCCACATGATGTTCAAGTCACGGAACAAATTCAACACATTTATTACAATATCAAACTGGACAGTGCATGTTCATTCACTGCCAGACGTTCAAAAAATTTGTCCATTCCAGGGCCAGGGTTTTTGTCATTGTCACTCGAATACCAGGACCCATGAGATGATTGAGTTTTAGGACGACATAATCATTCAATCCAGCGTTAGAAACTTGGACTCTCTTCTTTCATCAGAAAGAAAGTTAATTCCTAAATTATATGGGTCTGCAGTTGTATGAGCTTGAAATGAAGGTGGCTGTCCAAAATACAATGCAATATATTCATGTTGGTTTAGATAGCGCTTTAACAACAGCTTAAGCTGTAACAATGCACTAACATGGAAAAAAGGGAAATGCTGGCCCCTTGTGGAAAAGAAAAAAGTCTGGCCAGCGCTTTATCGGCACCCAAGCATGAAAAAACAAAAGCCGCACAAAGTCGGGATTGGCGCTCTATGTTGTATTTTCCATTCCCGAATCAATTTGTGAATGGCAGTGAATGAGTTAATCACAACCAAATGTGAACTCAAATGGCTGATGTTTGTCCTTTTTGTGTCTCGTACATTGATGTTAGCCATGGGTCTGGTTTGTTTGTATCGGGCACAGAGTCCAAAAATTGCTCCCAGGCTGAGACGTACCTGTTAGATTTGGAATTTAGCCCAGCTTCCGATTGACCCCGTGGTGGCTACTCATGCTGCGCGGTTATGAGAGCACTCGTTTTGAGTGCGTTCATCAATTTAGCGCAATTTTAACAAGTTAAAAATCTGTTTAAAAAACTGTCTTTTGTTAAAACTAATTTTAAGCGCAATTTTAACGAGTTAAAAAGCTTCCGTCTACGCTCTCAGTTGGACAGGAGTTGTCCATCGATGAAAAGGTTTCTTCAGCCGTCATCTGTACTTCTTTGAAGGTGTCGGACGTTTCGCTTCTTAGCGAAAGTATTTTGCTGGTAGCTTTGGCTCTATATATCCCTACTGTCCAGACGTGGCGGTGCCAGACATCTGCTATGGTAGCTCCGTGATCTCAGGTTGGGGGTAGCAGAGGACTATTCTCTGAGGCTACACTGATTACTTCTACTGTCCTGCCTGATGGGGTCTATGACTGGCCTGATTGCCCCATTTGCTCTGGTATCACCTCATCAGCATAACTAAGCCTAACTAGCTTTTAGGTAAGATCAGAGCATTGTCATCAAATGGTGAGTATAGTTTTTGCTTATTTGAATGTTGCTGTGCCGATTACCGTTTTGTGTTTGGGAGCCTTTCACTGAGCGAGTTGCTTGTTCTGTAGCCACAAAGGGACATAAGTCTTCTTGTGCCGGTCCCAAGCCTGGATAAATACAGAGGGTTGTGTCAGGAAGGGCATCCGACGTAAAAGCTTGGCCAAAACAAACATGCGGATCAAACCTCTATAGATGGAGGCCACTGATTTGCTGTGGCGACCTCTTGAAGGGAAAAGCCGAAAGGAAAAGAAGATGTACTGCAGATGGAGGCCCACTAGTATTATTTCCGCGATGTTGATAGTCTTTTTTTGAGAATTTGTTCAGTCTCCCCATTGTATTGCTCTTGACAATCTTAATTTTTACAATGTATTGAATAAACTACATGACTTTGTTTTTCATTTGGGAGCCTATCTTTTGGATGCACTAATTTCTGCCTTAAAGGACAACCGACGTCACTTTTTTGTTTCTTAACTGACATCAGAAAAACGTTTTATACCATCTAAAATACCCAAAACACGCAGTATGATATTTTTATTCAAATGTAAAACACCAATAAAAATGACTTAAAGTGTCCAAAATCTGCAAAAAAATGAGCTGCGAATTGGCCATTTTCAGAAAGTCCCGCCCCCGGTTTGTGACGTCACGCCAAGACATCTTGCATTGCTTGAGAATCAAAATAATGGTTTCAGATTCGGAGAATATGCTTTCTTGTTACACCTCCAGGTATGAAAATGATTCAAATAGTTCTGAAGAGGAAAGCATACATGTTTGCAATCGATTAAAGAATTTGTTCCATGCCATTTTGATGCAACATTGGGGAGAAACGATCACCAGAAAAGAGGCACAAAATGGCGTCCTCCTGTGGCCACCTCCATTTCCACAGGCTGATAAATTCCTTATATGGAGCTTGGACACCCTCTTCTGGCGGCTTTTGGGTGCAACACAAAGTTTTCAGACCAAACAATACAGCAAAATAGATTGTCGTGATGGACTGCTACAATATCTTTTTTTCGGTCAGGGGGCGTTCCTTTAGTGACGTCACGTACGGACTCGTCACCATCTCAAAAACAAGACTTCCTGAATATTCAGTGCGAGTCTTAAAATGTAAAATATACCTATATGCGGTGGAATCTTTTTAAAATACGCTCAGTAGAAGTCATTTGACACAACTTGTCCGGAGACGTCGGTTGTCCTTTAAAGTGTTTGTCGTTTTGAGAGCAGGGACCTATCATAGCAGAGGTCTGGTACCGCCACCTCTGGACAGTAGGGATATATAGGGCCAAAGCTACCAGCAAAAATTTTTAGTTCGCTGATGAAGCCTCTTGTATAAGAAGCGAAACGTCCGACACGTTCAAAGAAGTATAGATGACGGCTGAATAAACCTTTTCACCGATTAAAAAGCTGTTACAAAAAGCTACCTTTTGTTAAAACTATTTCTTAACTTATTGGTTGTTGATAAAAAAAAAAAAAAACTTCTGAATAGTGTCCCGTGTTTCAATTCATACAAACTGCATCCCTGTTTTAATCCCAGTCAGTGATTTTTAACACCCCCCTCCACTTCTTTACTCACAGTTATGCCGTCATTGCATTTGGCTGCGCCAGCTGCCCGAAGATCACATGTGGCCGCGAGGGCTGCGGTACGGAGTTCTGCTACCACTGCAAGCAGCTGTGGCATCCCAACCAGACGTGCGACACGGCGCGGCAGCAGCGGGCACAGCATTTTCGTCTGCGCGGTTTTCGCTCTTCGTCACTCAGTTACAGTCAGGAGAGTGGCGCAACCGGTAATGAAAAATGAAAGGCATATTCGGAGACATTTTGTCATTTTTAACAATTTCTTTTAGCTGTGTCTGAAACTCATGACAAAAAGTTAGGACACCAAGGCAGACAACTTTGAAAAGTTGCCGGCCATAAAGTTTCCTGCCCCGTTTTTCACAACTTGAAGCACAATAAGACGACTAATCGCAAAAAAAACATTGTTACAAAGTATTAAGGATTTTTTTTTATTAAGGATGTACCTACTTATGGTAGGTACATCCTCCGTTGCTTAATTTATTGTAAATATCCTTTGCTAATGATTTTGCTCCAGTTGTCGTTTGTCCATACACTGTTCGGCATGTTGCACAATGCAATGTTTGCATTGCATCATCTGCTACAAGCCATGTGAACTCCTCTTTCCATGATGCTTTTAATAATAATAATAATAATAATAATAATAATAATAATAATAATAATAATAATAATAATAATAATAAAACATTTAGTTTCTAAGCGCCTTTGAAAACTCTCAAGGACACATTGCAGTCACGGGATAATGTACGTTTATGTTTTGTAGCGTCATAAATTGTGTTAGCTTCTTTTGAATCTTTATTCTGGGGCTGATGTTCTATGCATCCACTTTGGAAAATTATATGCAAACGCACGACCTTATAACGCTTGGGAAAGTCCGGAAGCAGGAATCAGGGTTCTGATTGGCTGCCGTGCCGAGGATGCAAATAGCCAAACGAACCGAAATTTCCAAACCAAACGTTCAAACGTTTGCTTTATTGAAAAAAGTTCAAAACGTTTGCTTGATTGAAAAAAGCAAACGTTTGATTTGAAAAAAACAATTATTACTATATATATATATATATATATATATATATATATATATATATATATATATATATATATATATATATATATATATATATATATATATATATATATATATTGTCTCAAAAAAGTTGTCCAGGCAGATGTTATTTCAGATGCCCCATGTTCAAATGCCCCGGGGACTTCCACTTTACACGCCCAGTTTTCCCTGCCTAGTTTGTTAAGTATTAGGTGGTAAAACTCGTGACTTGGGGCCCAGAAAAATGAATCCAATGTAAATTGCCACTGCACACAGTAAAACTTGTATTTGTGTGCCAACGATGTCCTTTGGCATCTCCTTAGGTGATGACATCAAGCCGTGCCCTCGCTGTGCCGCCTGCATCTCCAAGATGAACGACGGCAGCTGCAATCATATGACCTGCGTCGTCTGTGGCTGCGAGTTCTGCTGGCTCTGCATGAAGGAGATCTCTGACCTGCACTATCTCAGGTAAGCTGCTTAAACTTCCTCGCAGGCACATGAATGAAATGTAGTAACACAGGCTGCGTCCTGCGACAGATGCTCGAACTGAGCTTGGCATATATTAATAGCTTTAAAGGACAACCGACACCATTTTTTTTTTTCCTAACGGACATCAGAAAAACGTTTTATAGCATCTAAAATACCCAAAACACGCAGGCTGATATTTTTAGTCAAATGCAAAACACCAATAAAAATGAGTTAAAGTGTCCCAAAACTACTTCAAAATGACCCCGGAAATTGCGAGTTTCAGAAGTTCCCGCCCCCTTGTTCATGATGTCACGCCAGGACGTCTTTGCCTTGCTCTAGAATCAAAACAATGGCTTCAGATTCAGAGTAGATGCTTTCTTGTTACTCATCCAGTTCTGAATATGCTTCAAATAGTTCTGAAGAGGGAAGCATAAATATTTGCAATTGATTAAAGAAGTACTTGCCTATCAATTTGAGCCGCCTGGACTCCAATGTAGCGTCCCAGAAAATGCACAAGATGGTGCCCAAGCTCCGTTGGAAATGGGCTGATTTGTCCACTGGGAATTTGTGTCAACTTACACCTTCTTTATGCATGTTACTACAATTGGCTGCGACACACAACGTCTCACCATCGCCTTATTTATGTAGTTTTCCTTCTAATTTCGCCATCAACACGAAGTTTTCAGACCAAACAAAGTACACAAAATGCATTGTGTGTCGCTTTCTCGGTCAGGGGCGTTCCAGACGTGACGTCATGTCAGGCATCATCATCAACTCGAAAACAAGACTTCCTGAATATTCAGCGCGAGTCTTAAAACATAAAATATTGCGATATGCCGTGGAATCTTTGTAAAAGTCATTTGAAGTGATTTTACAAATTATGGACACAACTGTCCGGAGGGGTCAGTTTTTTCCCTTAACTTTAAAGGACAACAACACACATTTTTTTGTTTCCTAACTGACATCAGAAAACCGTTTTATAGCATCTAAAATACCCAAAACACAGAGGCTGATATTTTAGTCAAACGCAAAACACCAATAAAAATGACTTAGTGTCCCAAAACTGCCACAAAATGACCTCGAAACTGGGGAGATTCAGAAAGTCCCCCTTGTTCGTGGCATCACGGCAGGATACTCCTTCACAAACTGCCCTGCTCCATAATCAAAACAATGGCTTCAGGGAGTTCAGATTCGGAAAAGATACTTTCTTGTTACTCAGCCAGTTATGAATATGATTCAAATAGTTCTGAAGACGAAGGCATAAATGTTTGCAATCGGTTAAAGAAATTCTTCCGTATCAATTCGAGCCGTCTGCAGGCGATGAAACCGGTGAAGATCTGGACCCGATGTAGCGCAAAGAAAATGCACAAGATGGCGCACAAGCTCCGTTGGAAATGGGCTTATTTGTCCGCTCGGAATATGTGTCAATTTACACCTTCTTTATGCGTGTTACCGCAATTGGCTGCAACACACAATGATTCACCATCGTGCTATTTATGTAGTTTTCCTTCTGATTTCGCGATCAACACTGTGTTTTCAGATGAAAAAAAGTACCCAAAATGCATTGTGTGTCGCTTTCTCGGTCACGGGAGTTCCCTCCGTGACGTCACTTAGGGCATTGTCATCAACTCGAAAACAAGATTTCATGAATATTCAGCGCGAGTCTTAAAGTGTAAAATATAGCTATATGCGGTGGAATCTTTGTCAAATGCGCTCAGTAGAAGTCATTCGAAGTGATTTTACATATTATGGACGCAACTTGTCCGGAGGTGTCGGTTGTCCTTTAAATATCGCTGACTGATCCATAACACTCTGCATTTCACACCACCCCTCCCAGTCCATCCGGTTGTACCTTCTGGGGGAAAAAGCCATGGAGCAGAAAGAAGAAAATCCTCTGGCAGCTGGGTACCTTAGTGGGTGCACCCGTGGGCATCGCCCTCATAGCGGGCATCGCATTTCCTGCTATGATAATTGGCATTCCAGTTTACGTGGGCAGAAAGGTGAGGCCTCGGGTCAAAAATAACAATTTTTTTTTGGGTGGGGATGTGTATAAGCAACGCTGTGAATTTTTGGGCCCCCTTCCATCAGATCCATAATCGCTATGAGGGCAAAGACGTCTCAAAGCACAAGAGGAACTTGGTGATTGCGGGCGGTGTAACGCTGTCTGTCATCGTGTCACCCGCAGTGGCAGCTGTGACTGTTGGTAAGAAAGTTCTTCCTTTGACTTACCGCTCCTCAACAAATGATTCTTTTAGTTGTCTTATACTCAGGAATTTTGCCAGTCAAAAAACAATAATTTTAAACCGTGTGACTGTGAAAACGCATTAAGTAGGGATGTGACAAAATGTTTCAATAATAATTCATCACACATTTTCTAATACCATATTAAAGTGCATTTAAATAGCTTTTAAATGATGTATAGATGATTGTTCTATGACAAATAAGGAAATAATGGAATTTTTAATCTTTGAAATATGAGGGGATTTTCTGCCTGTAATTACAATAATCCATTTCATTTCTAAGCGCCTTTCAAAACTCTTAAGGCCACTTTACAGTCACAAGAATCTTTTTTTTCTGCGGGTGAGCTGCGGCAGCCACATGTGCCAGCGTTCACTTAACCGGGAAGTAACTCAAATAGATAGAACGCTAGCTAACATATAGCTAATAGATAGACAGTTAGATAACTAGCTAGATAGCCATATAGCTTATAAATAGCCAGCTACATAGCAAGCTAACTAGACAGAGAGCAAATAGATGGCAAATGATAAATAGCCATCTACATAGTTAGCTAGCTAGACAGATATCAAATGGATAAATAGCCAGCTACATAGCTAGCTAACCAGAGAGATAGCAAATGGATAGCAAATAGATAAATAGCCAGCTACATAGCTAGCTAGCTAGACAGATAGCAAATGAATAAATAGCCAGCTACATAGCTAGCTAGCTACGGGGACGGTCTTTCTGGCCTTCTTCTTTAGGGGATTACCAAGAATTTCTGGGAACACGATCTTTTCTTGACTAGAATGTGTTTTCCCATTATTTAGCAATTTATGAATCGAGTTTAATTTTTTTTTCGAATGTTAAATATATTTGAGACAGATTATTTCCACAATTAAAACAAGAAAATCTGTGAGCGAGTTCTTTATTACAGTTTAAACTATCATCAATGTCTTAATTTTTTGCAGATCTTAACGAGTAAGGTACCATTGGAAAGCTTTTGAAATTGGATTGGATTTGCCTTTATTATTCTCGCAGTGGAGAAATTCTAAACAAGAACAGAAAAAAACAAGAAAAGATTAAAAATATAAATGTGCAAATATCAACGATCGAATGCAGGCAGATTTTCGTCAGAAATCAAAAATGGCTGTCACTGAATACTAGGAAAGAATATTGCGAGCTCTGGAAATATATATGCCAGTGCTTCTTTTTGCTTGAAACGTGGCAGTTATGGAGAAAAAAATATATTCTACCACTTCTATGAGTTATAAAAATACAACCTTTATAAGCTGTAGTGTTAGCAAAAAGAGCGGAAACTTCAATCCATTTTTTCCCCGGTTTCTCGTTATCGTATTCGGGAAATTTCAACAACCAGCATGGAGGGAAACGTGTGTAATACGTTATCATAAGCTGCATAGCTTGGAAAATCCCACCAAAAACCATGAATAAACTTCACCAAAATGCAATGATATACGACTGCGAGTACAGAGTGTGCCCGGTTCACTGGACAGAAACAATCGCGGTGGAATATAGGTCACTGTAGCGCACCTACTTTATCACTTCTACTCTAAATTTCAATAACATGTCCTCTTTTTTGTTGTGACACTGTTTTACATTGAGCATGCCAAACACTTGGATAAGTGACATGTCTTATTGATTACTATGGCACAACCGTGAGCTCATCTGTTGTTCATGTTTGTTTTTAATACAGCTAAATGATCAAACCGGAATTGGCCAAGACTTTTCATCACTCGTCACCATGACAATGAATTCGTCAAGTGAATTCGTCTCTGATCACATTAATGCACTTTTTTCAGGCATCGGCGTGCCCATTATGCTGGCGTACGTCTACGGTGTGGTGCCCATCTCGCTTTGCCGGAGTGGCGGCTGCGGTGTGTCCGCGGGCAGCGGCAAAGGTGTGCGAATCGAGTTTGACGACGAGAATGAAAACATGGGTGGCGGCGCAGCAGCTACAGGTGACTTCCAGCATTTTCTAAAAAGAAATATGTACAATAAAAGTTTTTTAATAATAATAATAATCATAAATTTCATTTATAAGCCACTTTCAAAATTCTCATGGACACTTGACAGGCACATGATATTTTTTTTTTTTTTTGCGGGTGAGCAGCGGCAGCCACACGCGCCAGCGTTCACTCAACCTGGAAGTAACATAAAAACAACAACAATAATAATACATACCGTATATATACAGGTAACATCCGAGTCACGACCGGGTTCCGTTCCGACAAAATGGTCGTAAGTCAAACGGTCGTAAATCGAGATCCATTCAAAATGCAGGTGTGACGTTTACACTACCACAGGTGTGTCCAAACTACGGCCCGCGGGCCAACTGCGGCCCGCAGTCCATTTTTAATTGGCCCGCAAGAAATTTTATAAACAGAATGGAATATGGCCCGCACTTCAAATTTTGCCTGCACTTCTAAGTTTTAACACCAGGCATCAATGCAGTTGCACCACCAAAAAGGCCAATCCCAGAAAAATTTACCCATTACTAAACATGGCAGAACCAAAGAATATTTCTTCAAAGAATTCAAGGGGAAGTGTGTCTGTTTGATCTGCACTGAAACTGGGCAGTTATGAAAGAGTATAATGTACGACAAATCTACAGTGTAGATTTTTCTGCAGTAGTCATTTGTCATCATGGTGCACAATGCAACGTTTACATTGCTTGCTACAAGCCACTAAGCCCGTTTCATAAGTCTCACGTACAGTTTACAGTCATGGTTTTATGTAAATTTGTTTTGTAGCGTCACATATGTTGTTAGCTTCTTTTGAATCTTTCTTCTGGGCTGCGGTTCCGTGCATCTATTTTGGAAAATGATATGCAAATGCACGACCTTAGAACGTCAAGTTTGCCCACCCCTGCACTACCGGATAGTAAGAATAATAATACATTTGATTTCTAAGCGCCTTTCAAAACTCTCAAGGTCACTTTACAGTCACAGGATAAGTTTATTTCTGTGGGTGAGCAGCGGCAGCCACACGCCCCAGCATTCAGTCAACCTGGAAGTAACTCAAATAGATATAAAGCTAGCTAGCAAATAGATAGCTATTAGCTAGCGAATAGCTAGCCATTAGCTAGCGAATAGATCGCTAATAGCTAGCAAATACCCAGCGAATCGATAGCGAATAGCTAGCTAATACCTTGCAAATACATAGCTTATACCTAGCGAATAGATAGCTAATAGCTAGCTAATACCTAGTATACAATGTCTATTGATACAAATCTGTTGTTTTTATGCAATGTTCTCTATTGAATACTATTATATACCAAATATATAATAGGTTGCAAATATATCGCTAATAGATGGCAAATAAATCAGCAGCGGCAACCACACGTGCCAGCGTTCACTCAACCCGGAAGTAACTCAAATAGATAGAAAGCTAGCTAATAGATAGATAGCTCGATAGCTATATAGCTAATAGATAGCTGTCTAGCCACACGCGGCAGCATTCACTCAACCCGCAAGTGACTCAAATAGATAGAAAGTGGCTAGCTATTATGACACTTTGAAAAAAAACCTGCTAAATCCATTGGGCCTTGTCCAGACACGACGTCGGTGGCGGAAACGAGACTAAACAACGGCAGCCTGGGAGATGGTGCCAGCGTGGGCGGCCTGACGGGCTTGAGCCTCAGCGTGAGCGGCAGCCACATGGAGCGCTGCGGCGTCGGCTCGACCCAACGTGACAACATGAGCGACAACGCCAGCACAACCGCCCTCGCCGGCACCAGCATCACCGGCAGCCTGTCTGGGAGTTGCTACAACAGGTAGGGAGAGAGTAGAAAGTGACAACAAATCGGGGGTATTTGCTGAAATTTTAGAATGAACCTAAAATAATAATAGTAATCATAATATTCCATTTCCTTTCTAAGCGCCTTTCAAAACTCTCAAGGTCACTTTACAGTCACAGGATGAAGTTTTTCTGTGGGTGAGCAGCCACACGCGCCAGCGTTAGCTCAAAGTCAATTGACAGAAAGCTAGTTAGCCAGCTAGTAGATAGCTAATAGATAGCCAACAACAAATAACTCAAATAGGCAGAAAAGCTAGCTAGCTATTATTATTATTAAATAATAATATATTTCACTTATAAGTGCCTTTGAAAACTCTCAATGGCACTTTACAACCACAGGATCAGTTTTTCTGCGGGTGAGCAGCGGTAGCCATATGCGCCAGCGCTCACTCAACCCAGAAGTAACTCAAATAGATAGAAAGCTAGCTAGCCAACAGATAAATAGACAGCTAGACAGTCAGCTAAATAGATAAATAGCCATACAGCTAATAAATAGCCAGCTACATAGCTAGCCAGCTATCTAAGATAGCAAATGAATAGCAAATAGATTGCTAATAGCCAGTTAATAGATAGATAGCTATATAGCTAATAGATAGATAGCTAGTTAGCTAATACACTGAATGTCACTAATTAAATAAACTCAAGACATCCCAAAATGGCCACTGATCCTTTACGAATTTTGTCTAATATTTGAAAACAATAATATTCTAAAACCCATTATTTCACTCAATGGTCTAAAATGTAATGTCCTAATGTGATCCATAGAGACATTTTTCAAAAGGCAGGTATAATAATAATACATTTCATTTCTAAGCGCCTTTCAAAAGTCAAATAGATAGAAAGCTAGCTAGCTAAGAGGTAGCTAATAATCACTCAATCCGGAAGTAACTCAAATAGCTAAAAGCTAGCTAAAATGGAGATCTAGCTAGCTAGCTCGATAGCTAATAGCTAGATAGCAAATAGAGAGCTAGCTAGATAGCTTGATAGCTAATAGAAAGATAGATAGCCAGCTAGCTAGATATCTAGCCAGCTAGATAGCAAATAGAGAGCTAGTTTGATAGCTAATAGCTAGATAGACAGCCAGCATTTTTACCTGGATTTAAAAATCCACACAAAACAGTCAAATAATAGGTGCCATTTGCAGCTATCCAGCTGGCTGGCTTTTAGTCATCTGCCAAGCTAGCTAGCTTTAGCTATCTATTATTGCTAGCTGATGTTGATTATGCTGTGGGTCATTTTTACCTGTATGTAAAAAGCCACACAAAACATTCAAATATAGGTCGAACAAAGTTGATGTAAAGTGAGGCTGTTACTAATTGAAATTGTGATCCCAATGCAGTCTAATTTGTGTGTGTGTTCTAGGATGGAAGTGCAGGCAGACGTCCAAAAGGAGCGCTGCAGTCTGAGTGGAGAGTCGGCCACCGTCAGCCTCGGGACCATCAGCGACAACGCCAGCACCAAGGCCATGGCGGGCTCCATCCTCAGTGCCTACATGCCTCTAGAAAGGTCAGCACAGCTAAATGTTGTTTTTTTGTCCCACTTATAGCACTCGCTTTTTTAAGATCTGATACAAAGAATATATTGAACAGTACAAGAAAATAGGGAGATGGATATCATATACAGTGATACCTCGGTTTACGAACCCCTTGGCTTACGAACTTTTCGGTTTACGAACATCAAATTTATGAAAGTTTTACCTTGGCATACGAACTATTTTTTTAGGATACACACGGAGCGCCACAATGAGTGATGTGTCGTTCGTGAATGAGCCCGTTCTCCAAACAAGGAAATGGCAGCTGACTTTTTTGGGGGGGCCTCCATTCCCCGCAGCCAGTCTTCGGTTAAAGCCACGTGATTGGTCAAGAACGCAGCAGTGGGGGGGGGGGGGGGGGGTTTAAACATTAAAGAGACAGGCAGACGACAGAGAGTGAGAACATGGATAGAAAACAGTGACATTTGGACTCGTTTCAACTTTTTATAGTTCAAAGGCAGAGTGTAGCCTGCAAGTACAGATGTACAGATGACGGCTGAAGAAACCTTCTCATCGATGGACCACTCCTGTACGACTGAGAGCTTACACAGACGATGTAGCCTGCAAGGTTAAAATATCCCATCAATCAGGCTCCACAAATAACCCGTACATGCCATCTCTACACTTGATGCAAAAATCTATCAGCCCAGCTAAACAGAACACAATTGATGAGGAACAAGGTAAAATTATCGCAGAAAAAGCACCGACAAGGGATCATTCCTCAAGATGGTGAAAGAAGACCACGTTCCTCATCAAGTGTTTAATGCTGATGAAACCCGCCACTCCATTCCATCAAGCCATCGACCATCACAAAGTTCAATAAAACCACTTTATTATACAGTACAGTTTATTTCTTTAATTATAATACCATGGCACATTTATTATACATAAAATAAGATGTATTTTGTGTAGTTTTAAGGCTAATTTGAAAGTAGAAAATTAATTATGTTTTATGGGTACCTGGAAATGGATCATTCTCATTTTAATGGTTTCCTGTGGGAAATTAAGTTTTGGGATACACACTTTTCACCTTACACACTCTGTCTGGGAACCAATTAAGTTCGTAAGCCAAGGTATCACTGCATATCATTTTTTTAAATATAAGTCACACCACATTATAAGGCGCTACAGTAAAGTCTGGGGGTACGCACTAGTTGTACGGGGAGGAAAAGGAATCAGTGGTTGGAGTTGCGAGACCTGTTGTGGTTCAATATGACTTCACATGTAAGGTGCACCCGCATATAAGGTGCGGGGTCATCTTTTGAAGAAAATAAAGGCTTTTGGGTGCGCCATATACACCGGAAAATACGCTACTCGGGATGAACAAACCAGATTCACATCATTTGGGAGCACAAACTGCCTTGATACCTGATTGAAAGGAGTTGATGTGCATGTATACCACGCAGAGACAACAGTGTGGAGGTGGAGTCCAAAGAGGAGAAGTTGCGACACTGCAGTGCCAGCAGCAGCCTGGATGAAGCCAGCTGCAGCAGTAAAAGCGCAGGCGGGAGCCACCCCAGGGAGTTGTCCACGTCTTTGGCAGCAAGCAAAACTAACAAAGGGAAAATGTGGAAACGCAGCGGAGGCAAGGCGGAGTCCAAAGTCAACCACACGCACGCGGACGCCGAGCGCCGCAGCACCATCTCGTCAGAGTTGGATTCGCCGTCGCTAAGCGGCAGCCTGCCATCCGTGGCCGACTCGCACTGCAGCCGCCTGTCCGCCGAGCTCAGCGAGACGGAAGCGCTCAAAACGGCAGAGCTGAGCCACGGCCCGCTCGTCACGCCGCTGCCCGAGGTGGAGCACGACCGCCTGGAGCAACTGCCGCCTCAGCGCAGCTACAGCGCCACCGCGTCTTCGCTAAACGAGGTTCTGTATATTGCAGAAGACACTCGTGACTGCACCACAACAGACATCTAAAAATGACAAAAACTCACAAACTGTCTGTCCTAAGTCGCGTTATGTAAAGCAGGAAGCGGAATGTCAGCGTTGATTGCGAAGTTTGGGAGGATTTAAAGGACAACCGACATCATTTTTTTTTTCCTAATTGACATTAGAAAAATGTTTTATAGCATCAAAAATACTCAAAAAAACGCAGGCTGATATTGTTAGTCAAATGCAAAACACCCAAAAAATGCCACAAAATGAGCTCGGAACTGGTGAGATTCAGAAAGTCCCGCCCCCTTGTTCATGACGTCACACCAGGATACTCCTTCACAAACTGCCTTGCTCCAGAATCAAAACAATGGCTTCAGAGAGTTCAGATTCAGAGAAGATGCATTCTTGTTACTCATCCAGTTATGAATATGACTCAAATAGTTCTGAAGAGGAAAGCATAAATGTTTGCAATCGATTAAAGAAGTCCTTCCGTATCAATTCCAGCCATCTGGACTCCAATGTAGCGCCCAGAAAATGCAAAAGATGGCGCACAAGCTCTGTTGAAAATGGGCTGATTTGTCCGCTGGGAATATGTCAATTTACACCTTCTTTATGCGTGTTACCGCAATTGGCTGCGACACACAACGATCCACCATTGCGTTATTTATGTAGTTTTCTTCTTAATTTCACGTGTGTTTTCAGGTGAAAAAAAGTACCCAAAATGCATTGTGTCGCTTTCTCGGTCAGGGGCGTTCCGAATGAGACGTCACTTAGGGCATCGTCATCAACTCGAAAACAAGACTTCATGAATATTCAGCGCGTGTCTTAAAACAAAAAATATAGCTATATGCGGTGGAATCTCTGTAAAATGCGCTCAGTAGAAGTCATTTGAAGTCATTTTACAAATTATGGACGCAAGTTGTCTGGAGGTGTCGGTTGTCCTTTAAAATTGGTAAGCCGAAAATCAATTTGAATGTATGTGTGCAAGTCAGGTGCTCGCTCTGTAAAAGGCAAAGGTGGAGACGAAACCAACAAAAATAAAGAAAAACAAATATGTCCACCACTGTGCCACCCATTCTTACTGAGAGGGACCATTTAGTAGCACAGTTATAAGTCAATCTTTTTTTTTTTTTTTTTTTTTTTTTTGGGGGGGGGGGCATTTATTACTGTTTGTGCAAATGTGTCTTTACTTTTGCTTATTTTCCATTTTTGGAAAGTTTTTTTTTGTAATATTGCAGCCCTGTGTCGGGTTTCTTTTTTTTTTACACGAATTCAAATGAACATATTTGTTGACAAACCACATGGTAACTATGCAAAAAAATCTCTAAAAAGCATTTGGTTGCTTCTCAATTCACCAAAGTTCTTATTTTAGTTGTGTAGCAGTTGTACAACAAAATCTTTTAAAGTATTTTAAGTTGAATTCTCCCTTGAATGAATCACATTTTGTACTTCTATTCCAGGCCCTTTCACAATTAATGAATACAGCGTTTCTTTGTCCCCCAGTGCCTTTTGGGAAAAACGTCAAAGGATTTTCCTCTTTACTGTCATCAAAATACCTTAATTAACTCTCTGTATGCTAACAGAAGAGTGCTATGTTTATTCACAGTGTATTATTTTTCATTCTGGGGGGAAAGCATATATTTACTAATTATCGGCTTTGTAATGTGCATTCAAATGCATATCCTTTAAAAATAAAAATTCTCAAATGAAGTGTCTTTTTTTATATTGTATTATAATTTTTTTATTTCACTGTAGATACCTGACCTGTGGACGCTCTCGTGCACCACCTGCACGGCGGTATCCATCTGCAGGACTGTTTTACAGTCCTCAATGCAATCAGTGCAGTTGCCATCCTTTAGATAGCAAGCGGCACGGTTGGAGTAAAGAATGCATACATTTGGATAAGGGTCGCCGATACCTGCAAGACAGAACAGTTTTTGGTGGTGGTTAACATCTCTTAAAGGACAACCGACGCCTCCGGACGAGTTGTGTCCATAATTTGTAAAATCACTTCAAATGACTTCTACTGAGCGTATTTTTCAAAGATATTTTACGTTTTAAGACCCGCGCTAAATATTGAGGAAGTCTTGTTTTCAAGTTGATGACGATGCCCCAAGTCAGAGGTCCCCAACCCCCGGACCGCAGACCAGTCCGTGGGTCATTTTGATACAGGACCGCGCAGAAAGAATGAATAATTTACATAGTTTCTGTTTTATTCATTATCTGAGTCCGAACTATGTTGTATTTTGAAAAATTACCAGATTACATCCGTCTATGATTTACTCTTGACGCATGTCAAAACGCTTGTCTATGTCACGTGAGTATAATATTTAGAAGAAAGAAAATAAGTTTACATGCCTGTTGTATCATTTTATTTTGTTGTATTTATCCACCGGTCCGTGAAAATATTGTCTGACATTAAACCGGTCCGTGACGCAAAAATGTTTGGGGACCACTGCTCTACGTGACGTCACGGAGGGAACGCCCTTGACCGAGAAAGTGACACCCAATGCATTTTGGGTATTTTTTTTCATCTGAAAACACCGTGTTGATCAAAAGGAAAGATTAGAAGGAAAACTACATAAAAAAACTCGAACGTGAATCATTGTGTCGCAGCCAATTGCTGTAACACACATAAAGAAGGTGAAAGTTGACAGATTCCCAGCAGACATATCAGCCCATTTGCAACAGAGCTTGTGCATTTTCTGTGCGCTACACTAGGGTCAAGACGGCTCGAATTGATCCAGAAGGACTTCTTTAATCCATTGCAAACATTTATGCTTTCCTCTTCAGAACTATTTGAATCATACTCATAACTGGATGAGAAACAAGAAAGCATCTTCTCCGAATCTGAACTCTCTGAAACCATTGTTTTGATTCTGGAGCAAGGCAGTTTGTAAAGGAGTGTCCTGGCGTGAGGTCACGAACAAGCGAGTGGGATTGGTCAAGAACGCAGCAGTGAGGGGAGGTGGTTTAAACATTAAAGAGACAGGCAGACGACAGTGCAGAGTGTAGACTGCAAGGTTAAAATATCCCATCAATCAGGCTCCACAAACAACCCGCACAAGCCATCTGCACACTTGATGCAAAAAGCTATCAACCCAGCTGAACAGAACACAATTAATGAGGAACTAGATAAAATTATCAGAGAAAGCACCTACAAGGGATCATTCCTCGAGATGTTGAAAGAAGGTGAGGTTCCTCGTCAAGTGTTTAATGCTTCCATCAAGCCATGGACCATCACAAAGGTAAATAAAACCACTTTATTATACAGCAGTTAATTATTTTATTATAATACCATAGCATATTTATTATACATAAAATATGGTATTTTATGTCGTTTTAAGGTTCAGAAAATTAGAAAGTAGAAAATTGTTTTATGGGGACCTGGGAACGGATTATTCTCATTTTAATGGTTTCCTATTGGAAATTAATTTTTGGGATCCATACTTAAACACTCCGTCTGGTAACCAATTAAGTTCGTAAGCCAAGGTATCACTGTATATCTATATATACAGTAAAGTCTCGTTATATCGATATTCTCGGGACTCTGAAAAAATATCGATATAACCGGACTATCGATATATCTGATCCTGCGGCATGTAAATTTTCTCCTTGCGTTCATAGAAATAGTATCATAATAAGCAGTACTATCGATATAACGAGACTTTACTGTATATATTAAATATCATTCATAAACATAGTATTGTAGGACAAGAGGAAAATGTACCACCGGTTTTCCAGAAGAGAAAAATGAGAACAAAAACGCTTTAATCTGAGTCCCTTTTTAATTTGCCATTTTTATTCACGTTCAGTCAAATGGGGAAAAAATGATCCACTTCATCGGGCATCAAACACAACCACTATGAATCACCAGTTAAGGAAAGGCACGGCACTGATCTGATTCATACATACAAACAAACATGCCTACGCTCACTTTTTATGCTGACATCAAAAGGATACATCGATTTGTCCTCTTTTTGTACATGATCCTGTAGCCACAGTCTCTGCACCGGATTGGATCGCGGGCCTTGATTTCGTTTTCAGTGTGGCACTCTGCAAACACGGACAACACAAATTGAATTGACGAAATAACAATCATTGTATTGTTGAAAAATTTATATCTACAAATATGAGATACATTTCTCCAATGTGAGAGGCAAATAAAGGTTATCTCTTCTTATCTCAAAATCTGTAACGTCACTTTACACAATTAAGTCAGACTTTTATGGAGCAAAAGTAACAGTTACCGCCACAGATATAAAACATAGGCTGCTGTCTTGGTGGTTGCACGTCCTGTTGGGGCTCCATTTTGTGCCTTTAAAATAGAAAAGACATACGTTAGCACAGTTCCCAGAACATGCTCGCACGCGACAAAGACAACACCATAACGCGTTTAACACGATTTAGCGCGATGGGCCATGTACTACAGCGAAATTGGTAGTTACATGTGAGTTAAGAACATGTTAAAGTACACTATGCATCGAATAATAATTGAAATAATCTAAATCTCACAGTGTTTACCAGCGAGTTTAGCTGTTCAGCTTCTATTCGATAGCCCAGCGTCAAGGCGCATGCGGAAGTCGTCACAAACTAAGGTGGTAGTGATTGGTCCGCACAGTTCCGGAAATACGGAACTGAGCGTTCACCATGTATATGGTCAAAAACAAAACATAATTTACATGTATAGACTTGTTTCAAAATGATAATTGCCGAATAAACATATTTTCAAATCATTTAATCATTGGCAATATTTCCCCATTGTGGGACAAATAAAGGTTTTCTGATTCTGATTCTGAAACGATCTAAATCTCAGTGTTTTCAGCGAATTTAGCTGTTCAGCTTCTAGAGTTTTGAAAGCCGCTTATAAATACAATAATTATTATTACAATTATTATTATTATTATTATTATTATTATTATTATTATTATTATTATTATTATTATTATTATTATTATTATTATTATTATTATTATTTGATCGCAACGCGAAAAGGCGCATGCAAAGTTCGTCACAAACTAGAGGGGTCGTGATTGGTCATCAAGAACACAGTTCCAGAAATACGGAAGTTATCATTCACCATGTAATTGGTCCAAACCAAAACCGCGTTCACATGTACTGCATATACATGTTTTGAGATTATGATCGGCGAATAAACGAACTTCTACATTCAAAATATTTCAATTTATTATTATAATTATACTACAGTATTTCTGTTTACATTCTAGCCCTAGATAATTATGCATAGTTTCCTTTGTACCCAATACTCTCCGCAAGTCACAGCAGTTGTCATGCATTGTACTGTATTATAATTTTTGCTGCAGTGCGTGCAACTACTGTCACTGATTTTTCTTGAAGGGCTGTCCAACATAAAAACAATAATTATGTGTGTGCTTATCGTTTGCTTGCTTAAGTCCTGCACTACAATTAGCGCAACTGTCATTACTAGAAAGAAAAACGATTAGAATTCCTTTTCCTCACAGGATGTTCAATTGACCAAACGTTAAACTGGAGTCACACCTTCGAACCTTAATCTTCCTGTGAAATTTTACATTAAGTAGTAGCAGTACAGCCCGGATAAATACAGAGGGTTGTGTCAGGAAGGGCATCCGACGTAAAAGCTTGGCCAAAACAAACATGCGCATCAAACCTCTGAAGATGGAGGACACTGATTCGCTGTGGTGAACCCTTGAAGGGAAAAGCCGTCAGGAAAAGAAGAAGTGACAGTAATTAATTCATTAAATCACCAATACCCACTGTATAAGATTAATAAAGATTTTATTTTTGCATATAGTAGTACCGTATTCTTTAAAAACAATCATTTGTCAAAAAAGGGCCTAAAAATGGCACCTTCATAAATGGAGGCAAAGTGAATCTATTCAACAAATACATTCACCACACAAATACGTCAATGGTAGCTTGTTACATTTTATGGAATGAGATATATCATTTTTTTCCTCATAAATATTTGTAACGTCTTCTTAAAAGTCATTATCAAAAGCAGCCTGAATAAAAGTAGAACACCACCACGGCAAGAATCTGGTAACAGCTATAGCACGACTCAGTATAAATGTAGTAGGGCACATTAGCATATGTGAAATGTTCTGTTTTTGAAACAGAAAAACAAGATATTATTTTGCCATCAAATAAGACCTTTGTGGTCTTTCCTTAAAAATTCCAATCTCTTCGGCGCTAAAGTTTTTTCAGTAAATAAAAGATAAATAAAAATAAATGTAAAAACATTAGATGACCACCAACCTTCATCATTACCATAATAACAATGACACATTGTATAAATACAATAGATTCGTCATCGAAAAAAAAATATATCTATACATAAAATCATTATAGTCAAGTGATACCAAGCCACATTACTGTGTTGAGAAAAATCATCAGGTAAAAGTGGTCTCATCATTATCATTGACGACATGAAAATGTATCTTTTTTTCATCTCTCCGAGCCAGTGTGACATATTGCGACAGCCACTTCAATGAAAGGCTCTTCCACTAGATGGCAGAACGGACCGTGAACCTTCAAATATAAACTGTTCTTTATGGTCTATGAGGGGCATGTGTATTTGCATACATTGCTGTACATTTCATCTCCTGACATTTTCTTTTGTGCACAGAATACGTTTTTTTTAATCTTTTCAATTTCAATTTTGCTGCTGTTGTTGATTGAAAATTTCACCATTGTGGGACTATTAAAGGACAACCGACCGCTCCGGACAAGTTGCGTCCATAATTTTTTCAAATGACTTCTATTGAGCATATTTTACAAAGATTCCACGGCATATAGCTATATTTTACGTTTCAAGACTCGCACTGAATTGGATTGGATTGGATATGCCTTTATTAGTCTCACAGTGGAGAAATTTACATTTCACAGCAGCAAAGTGATGAAAGGAATGAAAGTAGAAAAACGAAATACATGAGCTGCTGGAAAGGCAGCCACTCTCGCGGCGCCGTCTTGAAATCAAAAGAACAAAAAAAAAAAACGAAATAACAAATAATATGACAGCATAGAGACAATATGACAAAACAAAGACACAGAGAGACATTCGTTCTTCAGGATTTGCTGTACCCTCTTTGTGATGACATGAAGCAGTTCTAGATGAAAGAGGAGAGGATCAAAGCGTCTTTCCACCAGTGGATCAGGGACATCATGGTGGAATGTGCACGTCGACTACAAGCTAAATGTTGAAAGCAAACACGCAGCTGTAGCATCCATTGACGAAAAGAGATTGTCTCACATCTCCTGTTCCACATAAATCTGCTTCAATTCCAAGCCGCAACAGTTCCACATACGCATCGGCGCTCTGCGCTGACGCTCCTTTCTTCTTATCGCGGGTTCCTCAAGCCATGCATCCATCCAGCCGTAGACTGTCCAACAGCACTGACCTTTCCGCTAAACAAAGCGGGGCTGTGAAGATGCTGCCCATTACAGGCGCAAAAAGCAGAATGGCCCCTTTGGTGTCCAGTGATGGCAGTCGAATGGCTCCGACATTCCTCCCATTCAAAAACAGTACTGGCATATTCATGCTGCCGAAAAGGCGCAGCCGCTCAGCACAGTCTCCTCCTTGATGAATGTCGTGGTCAAAAATGCTGAAAATCAAACTGTATCCGTTCCACACGATGCACAACAACACAAAGTGACAAAAGAAAACACAAAACAAGACAAAAACAACCAAAAAAAGCAAGGCTCATGAGATCACCTGCTGAGGCTGCCTACTCGGGCGCCATTTTGTTGAAAACTTCATATAAATGAAATATTCATGAAGTTCATGAATGAGTTCATGTTCATGTTCACCACTGTGAGCAACATCAGATGTGTTGGAGCAACATGTTTTGCAGAGTAAAGCTTTCTCACTCGAAAAGGAAAAAAATCTCACTCTGTTTCACCGCCTGTTCTTCTATTTTCACATACTGCGACAGCCATTCATCTACAAACAACCACATTTGTTTTTTACTTTGGCTTGATGAGTGGATGTGTCGCTGCCCGTTTGTTTCACCATGATAAGGGGTTAGCATCTACATCTCTTAACTCCACTGCACTGTTGTTAGCTAGCTGTCACGGTTTGCGAGGTGGTGATGGCGGGTGCGGATCCCAAAAAGCAGGCAGGAGGGATCAGGAGGTTGTTTGACAAATTGTATTAAAATAAAGTCAGCAGGAACAAAACATGAAACATCAAAATCATCTGAATGGAAAAAATAAAAAGTAGCAAAAGAAGACCAAAAGTAAAAGCCCGCCAAGGTTAAACAAACACATACACAATGCATGCAGCAAACAAGCAGCAAACAATGAACCGACACCGGATGGTCGTGCCGGGTGTCCTTTTAAGTGTCAGTGATTATAATGACCAGCACCTGCGAGGCTGCAGGCAGGGCTGACGTCGCTACCCGTTGGTCACCAATCTGATCGGGACGACCAGCACCTGTGCAGGTGCAGGCGGGGCCGACAGCGCCCCCCGTTGGTCGCCAACCAGATGGCGCGTATGGACAGGGCACATTCGCACCGTTCTGCTCCGATTGGGTGCGTAGCTTACGTTCACTGTACGGCATTATTGGCTGGACACCCCTGTCACTGATTGAGTTCCATTTCAAAATGGTACTATATATATATATATATATATATATCCCTGTGTGGAGTTTGCATGTTCTCCCCGGGCCCATGTGGGTTTTCTCCGCGTCCTCCGGTTTCCTCCCACATTCCAAACACATGCATGGCAGGCAGATTCAACACTCTAAATTGTCCCTCGGTGTGAGAGTGACTGTTGTACGTGTTTGTGTGCCCTGTGATTGGCTGGCAACCATTTCAGGGTGTCCCCCGCCTCGTGCCCGAAGACAGCTGAGATAAGCTCCAGCAGCCCCGCGACCCAAACTGAGGAATAAGCGGTACGGAAAATGGATGGATATATATATATATACAGTAAAGTCTCGTTATATCGATACGCAAGGGAATCCGAAAAAATATCGATATAACCGGGACTATCGATATATCTGATCCTGTGGGGGGGGGGTGCGTAAATGCGGCATCTTTGTTATGGCATGTAATTTCATCATTGGGTTCATGGATTGCGTATCTAACATGTTTTTTTACAGTAGTGAAGTGAAAAATAAAGTTGTGCATAAAATAAAAACGTCTTTACACTTTTTAATGACTATTTCCTTTCAAAAATGCAACCAACCAATGCTAAATCGTCAAGTTCTATTCACACGAAGCCACGAACGCCAGCATGTACAATCATATGAAAAACAGTGATTGTTGCAAACAATAAAGATATCTGGATGCAACACAATTAAATACTGTACATGGATGAAAAACCAAAACTGCAACGTTTACATAACTTACGTGACGTTCGAGAGTGCCTGAATAGAATGCCGGTGCGCAGCTGTGACGTTACAACAGCTTCTTGACTGACTCAAGAAACACAAAAAGTGATGTTGGTTGCCCTTTAATGCACAGTATGGAATGTACAGTCATTTTCAAAATCATGACGCTTCAGCAGACAACACAACAAACATTGTTGCAAAAAACGCTTGCATTCATGTAACAGTACATGTACATAACACTGCAATTAGTATGTATGTAAGCTATTTAAAAAAGTCATCAATCTTCTTCTGCTTCCCATTTTTATATTTTAATATGAACACTTCCATCTTGTTTAACGTTTCTAAAAAACCGGATGCATTTTCTACGGATTCAAAGAAAGATCGCGTGTCCGCAACCCCTTGCAACGCTTTTGTCGAAGTTGCAAAAGGTGTGCATTCAGTCGCTTCTTGTTCATCGTCATCAGCATCATCATCACGGGAATCTCCTGTGGCAAACTTGGCTTTGACCTCCGCTGCGATATCCGCATCTGATGAGCTTGGGAATGTCGCAATGTCTTTGTCGACTGCGACATACGATGCAATGTCGGCGACTTTTAGCTTTTCAGCTAACACTGCAAGAGGAATGTTGTCGTCATCCTCTTCGTTAGCTGCAGATGTTTCCTCACTGCACCCTGGATTTTCAAATTTGCAGTGACGGAAGCAGTTCTTGATGGTGTTTTCGGACACCGTGCTCCACGCTTTGGAAATTGCTCTGATGGCATCCAAAACAGTCCATTGTTGAAGACACACGAGCAGCCGTCTGATACACACGAGCTGCCGTCTGAAAATGGCGTCTGCTCGGGAGAGCTGCTCACGTAACCAAGACAGGTGACCAAGTCGACCAATGGCGTGACCGATATATCGATATAAACAACAAAAATGGCCGGCGGGGGATGAAAAGGAGCACCGTAATAACCGGATTATCGTAATAACCGGGTATCGTACTAAACGGTACTAATTATACATAAAAAGACTAGAAATGTGCAAGGGAAATGAAAATAGTATCGTAATAAGCGGTACTATCGATATAACCGATATCGATATAACGAGACTTTACTGTATATATATATATATATATATATATATATATATATTTATATATGTAAAAATCCTCGCCTCACCCCTCATGGCTCGTGTCTGTCCCCCATTTTTTAGCTCGGGTCCTCTACCAGAGGCCAGGAAGCTTGAGGGTTCTGCGCAGTATCCGTGCTGTTCCCAGCACTGCGCTTTTCTGGACCGAGATATCCGATGTTGTTCCCAGGATCTGTTACAACCACTCGTCGAGTTTGGGGGTCACTGCCCCGAGTGCTCCGACCACCACAGGCACGACTGTCACCTTTACCTTCCAGGCTCTCTCCAGCTCCTCTCTGAGCCCTTGGTATTTCTCGATTTTCTCATGTTCCTTCTTTCTGATTTTTCCATCACTCGGGACCGCTACATCCATGACAACGGCTTTCCTTTCCCCTCTATCTATGACCACGATATCTGGTTGGTTGGCCATTACCATCTTGTCAGTCTGTATCTGGAAGTCCCACAGGATCTTTGCTCGGTCATTCTCTACCACCTTGGGAGGTGTTTCCCATTTTGACCTTGGGGTTTCCAGTCCATACTCCGCACAGATGTTTCGGTAGACTATGCCAGCCACCTGGTTATGGCGCTCCATGTAGGCTTTCCCTGCCAGCATCTTACGCCCTGCAGTTATGTGTTGGATTGTCTCGGGTGCCTCTTTGCACAACCTACACCTTGGGTCTTGCCTGGTGTGGTATATCCCTGCCTCTATAGCTCTGGTGTGTGCCTCGACTGGGATCACCACCTTATCGTGGTGAGGCACTTTGCGCGTCTCCATGACCCCGAGAGCTATGTCGGCTGGAGTCTTGTACTCCTGGCAGGGTCACCCAAGCCGAACAGGTCGGAGGGTAGAGGCCAGACAAAGAGTGATCCCAAATCCGCACCCGGGGGTAGGCGTAGGCGGAGTCCAACAGATCGGACCACCGGCAGCCCCTTGCAACCGCACTGACCTGAAGGTCGTCTTGAGTCCTCACTCTTGCCACTGGAATACAGCGGGTGCGGCCAAGTATGTGGGGGAAGGAATTGCGCGCCCCGTCCCTCACACTAAATCCACTAGTAGCGCAGGTTCCAGCTTCCACCATATAAGTCCACTGGCGATAGGATAAAGTGACGGGGGCAGGTCATGGATGTGACTGGAAGCTTCTAGCTTGATTCCTACACAGGGGCGGTACAGGATTGATGGTCGTTGCGAAGATGGGATGGAGCAACGTTATCCTTCGGCAGCATCCTGTGCGTCTGAGCAGCCCTATTCAGGGTCCGCACTGCTCACCCCTTATAGGGGAAGGGTCTAGAAAAGGTGACCTAAACATTGCTTGTTCCACCACACCTGGGTGGCTCACCGCAGCCACCAAGGCATCCCCCCTCTGCGGTCGAAAACGAAATATAAATAAATTAATTACTATGAACCTGGCTTCCTGGAATGTTCGCACCCTCCTCGATGCTTGAGATGGGATGGAGAGACCTCGAAGATGAACTGCCCTCATCGCACATGAGCTCAGAAGGTACAACATCGATATTGGCGCACTCAGTGAGACTCGGTTCTCAGGCGAGGATTCACTCACAGAAGTTGGTGAGGGCTACACCTTCTTCTGGAAGGGTCTCCCAGAGAATGAGCGAAGACTCCATGGAGTTGGCTTTGCTGTGAAAAGCAGCTTACTCAGTAACATCCCTGAGTCCCCCCAAGGCATCAGTGAACGGCTTATGACCTGGCGTATTCCCCTGGTAAAAGGTCGCTTCGCAACTTTAATCAGCGCCTATGCTCCCACCTTGGATGCTGACGATAACACCAAAGATGCCTTCTACGAGTCCCTGGATGCTACCATATCCAAAATCCCTGCCTCTGATAAACTTGTTCTGATGGGTGACTTCAATGCCCGAGTAGGTACTGATGCCAGGCTCTGGAAACAAGTAATCGGAAGACACGGGACGGGGAAAATAAACAGCAATGGCCTCCGACTCCTCACTCTGTGCTCTGAGCATCAGTTGATTGTAACTAACACCATCTTTCAACTGAAAAAGAATTATATCACATCATGGATGCACCCCAGGTCCAAACATTGGCACTTACTGGACTACATCATCACAAGGCAACGAGACCAAAATGACGTCTGCATCACACGGGCCATGCGTGGGGCTGAATGCTGGACTGATCATCGACTGATCAAGTCCAGGCTCAAGCTGAGAATTCGACCTCCTCACAAGAAACAGCAACCCCAAAGGCGTCTTAACACCAGGGCCCTGGAGTCCCTCGAGTGTGCGGCCAGCTACCGCAACAAGCTGGCAGAGGGACTTGCCAGCCTGGACAAGGACACCAGTCACGGTGACCTTGATATTGAAAGCAGGTGGAAAAAATTGAGGACAACAATTCATCAAGCTGCCTCTGAGACCATCGGCTTCACTCAGAAACGTCATCAAGACTGGTTCGATAACAGCTCAGCTGCCATACAGGACCTTCTGGAAGCCAAGCGCAAAGCCCATACCACACTTCTCTCCAACCCTCATTCTCCACTTCTCCTCTCTCACTACAAGGCCATCCGTGGTGAAACACAGAAACAGCTGAGGATGATGGAGAACAAGTGGTGGCTCAGCAAGGCCCAAGAAATCCAGAGGCATGCAGACAACAACAACACCGACGCCTTCTATGATGCTGTAAAATCCCTGCACGGCCCACGAAGACAACACATTGTCCCGGTTAAATCTGCAGACGGTTCTGTACTACTGAAGGACAAACAGCTAATACTTGAGCGCTGGGCAGAGCACTTTGACTCCCTGCTCAACCAAGTAAACCCTTCAGACACATCTGTCCTTGACTCCCTCCCAGAGCTTCCATCAGTTCCCTCCCTTGATGAACCTCCTCAGTTCACAGAGGTCCTCTCTGCAATCCGGAGCCTTAAAAACAACAAAAGCCCTGGCCCTGATGGACTTCCAGCTGAGGTCTTCAAGTGCGGCGGTTACCTCCTGACACGGAAGCTTTACCACCTCATCTGCAACATCTGGCAAAACGGGACACTTCCTCAGGAATGGAAAGACAGCAACATTGTTACCATTTATAAAAGGAAGGGGGACAAGTCAGTCTGTGGCAACAGCCGTGGCATCTCCCTACTTTCTGTTGCTGGCAAGATTCTTGCAAAAGTAATGCTGTTCCGTCTTACATCGCACATTACCGAAGACATCCTCCCAGAGACACAATGCGGTTTCAGGAAGGATCGAAACACTCTGGACATGATCTTCGCTGCGCGCCAAGTTCAGGAGAAATGCAAGGAACAAAACAAGGACCTCTATATCACCTTTATCGACCTTACAAAGGCATTTGACACAGTTAACCGTGACATTCTCTGGACCATACTGCAGAAATTTGGCGTCCCCTCCAAATTTCTCGGCATCCTAAAACAGTTCCACAGCGGCATGCAAGCAACTGTACTTGTTGGTGGCCAGCAATCTTCCCCGTTCCCTGTGGAAGTCGGGGTGAAGCAGGGCTGTGTACTGGCCCCTGCTATATTCAACCTGTTCCTGATGGCAGCTACGCTCCTCTTCCATAAGTCCATCCAGGAAGGTGGCGGCGTACAAATCCAATTCCGCCTGGATGGTAGCCTGTTCAACATCAGACGCCTACAGGCCAAGACCAAGACCCTGATCAGCGACATCCACGAGCTGCAGATGATTGTGCTCTGTTGGCCCACAGCCCAGCTGCTATGCAACGTGCCCTTGATACCATGTCCTCCGTCTACCGATCACTCGGTCTCGTGATCAATGTAACCAAAACGGAGGTCATGGCAAAAGAGAGTTCTCCTACCCCAGCGTTCACCCTCAGTGGCACACCCCTCAAGGTTGTCCAACAATTCAGCTACCTCGGCAGCATTCTAACACCCTCCTGTCTAATTGACGACGACGTCCAGGCCCGCATCCATCAAGCCTCCAAAGCTTTTGGCAGATTGCGTACTCGTGTGTTCGAAAACAACCACGTAAGAACTCCAACAAAAGTCGCAGTCTACCAAGCGGTGTGTGTGTCCACGCTGCTATATGGCGCAGAAGCCTGGACCATCTATCGACGCCATGTGAGACGCCTCGATGCATTCCACATCAGGTGCCTCCAACGAATCCTTTGCATCACCTGGCAGGATCGTGTCCCACACACCGACATCCTTCCACGCACCGCCTCCACCAGTATCGAGGCTATACTGGCAAAGAGGCAACTCCGGTGGGTTGGACATGTCATCCGGATGCCTAGCTGCCGCTTGCCTCGGCAGGTGCTTTATGGACAACTCCTGTCAGCGAATAGGAAGCCTGGTGGTCCTAAGCTGCGATACAAAGACCAGCTTAAACAGACTCTAAAGAAATGCAACATCAAGCCCAGCGATCTGGAGTCTGTTGCAGCTAACAGGCCACTGTGGCGTTCCTTATGCCACGAAGGGGTGACACAACTTGAAAACAAACGCACCCAGAGGAGGATCGTGCGGCGCGAGCAAAGACACCTCTGTGCTGCTTCAGTACCGCCTCGCCAGCCTGGTCCTGGCCTCACATGTCCTGAAATTGGCAGGATTTGTTGCTCCAGAATCGGGCTTCATAGTCACCTACAGTGGCATCGACGCCAGCGCCGATAACCACTGTCCAATACCCCACAAAGCAATGGAAGCGACGTCATCTTCGACTTCGATGGACTGCCAAGAGAGAGAGAGCTCTGGTGTTCAGGGCCTGCTCTTGAACAGCCAGGATGAGTGCCTCTGTGCTGTCCTTTAGGCCAGCCCTCTCTAGCCACTGATAGGATTTCTTGAGATCAGCCACTTCTGTTATGGTTCGGTGGTACATCCCGTGTAGGGGCTTTTCCTCCCATGATTGTCTCTCTTCCAGCACCTCATCCTCTGTTCCCCATTGTCTGAGAAATTCTCTGAGTACATCATCCGTTGGAGCCTTCTCTTTGATGTATTCATGGAGCTCGGATGTTTCATCCTGGACAGTGGCTCTCACACTCACTAGTCCCCGGCCTCATTCCTTACGGCTTGTGTACAGTCTGAGGGTGCTGGACTTGGGATGGAACCCTCCATGCATGGTGAGGAGTTTTCAGGTCTTAACATCCGTGGTCTGAATCTCTTCCTTTGGCCACCTTATTATTCCTGCAGGGTATCTGATCACTGGCAGGGCAGAGCTGTTTATTGCCCGGGTCTTGTTCTTGCCATTGAGCTGGCTTCTGAGGACTTGCCTCACTCGCTGGAGGTATTTGGTCGTAGCCGCTTTCCTTGTTGCTAATTCGAGGTTGCCATTGGCCTGTGGTATACCGAGGTACTTGTAGCTGTTTTCAATGTCTAGTATTGTTCCTTCAGGGAGTGAGACCCCTTCAGTGTGGACGACCTTGCCTCTCTTAGTCACCATCTGACTACATTTCTCCAGCCCGAATGACATTCCGATATCACTGCTGTAGATCCTGGTTCTGTGGATCAAGGAGTCTATGTCCCTTTCGCTCTTAGCATACAGCTTTGTGTCATCCATGTAGAGGAGGTGACTGATCATAGCTATATATATATATATATATAAAAAGAATTGGTCTAATTAACTAGATTATATCAGTTCTAAAATTACATGTTAAGTAGTGCGTTTCTGTTTTATTTTATTTTGTGCAACCAGTGCGCAGCTTAGCGGGAACATCTATTTTGAGTACTTTTTTTCATCTGAAAACACCGTGTTGATAGCAAAATTAGAAGGAAAACTACATAAATAACGCAATGGTGAATTGTTGTATGTCGCAGCCAATTGCGGTAACATGCATAAGAAGGTGTAAGTTTACACAAATTCCCAACGGACAAATCAGCCCATTTCAACTAGAACAAAAAAGATGGCGACGAGTCCCACAAAAGGCACATCGCATGACTAAATTTGATACTGTTTTAATTAAAAAAATGAATTTATCTATGTTATATAATAATACTAAAAAAAGTCTAAATAGATAGCTAGCTAGCTTGCTAAATAGATAGCTAGATAGCTAGTTAGTTAGTTAGCTAGATAGCTAATAGCTAGTTAGTTAGATAGCTAATAGATAGATAGCTAGATAGCTAGATAGCTAATTGATTGCTAGCTAGATAGCTAATATGTAGCTAGCTAGATAGCTAACTAGGTAAATAGCTAGCCAGATAGCTAATAGGTAGTTTGCTAGATAGCTAATAGATAGCTGGCCAGATAGCTAATAAATAGCTAGCCAGCTATCTAGCTAGTTTTCTATATTGCAATCTAGCTGACTAGCTGTCTATCCAGCCAGCTATTAGCTATCAATTAGCTAGCAAGATAGCTTTCTATCTGTTTGAGTTACTTTCGGGTTGAGTGAACGCTGGCGCGTGTGGCTGCTGCTGCTCACCCACAGAAAAACTCATCCTGTGACTGTAAAGTGACCTTGAGAGTTTTGAAAGGCGCTTATTATTATTATTATTATTATTATTATTATTATTATTATTATTATTATTATTATTTTATTGGATTGGATTGGATTTGCCTTTATTAGTCTCGCAGTGGAGAAATGTACATTTCACAGCAGCAAAGTTATGAAAGGAATGAAATTATTATTATTATTATTATTATTATTATTATTATTATTATTATTATTATTATTATTATTATTGTATGGGTGGGATAGGCCACAGTAACTAATAACCACTGATTGAAGGTATCGGTGTTTTACCGTTCTATGCATGGAATT
This sequence comes from Hippocampus bargibanti, assembly GCF_051943395.1. Classification (NCBI taxonomy): domain Eukaryota; kingdom Metazoa; phylum Chordata; class Actinopteri; order Syngnathiformes; family Syngnathidae; genus Hippocampus; species Hippocampus bargibanti. Next base: position 3,024,402 of record NC_142753.1, on the reverse strand, counting down.
ATTTCGTACCTATTGTTGGAGTCCTGCAACAACTTGTTCACATCCACTTCTTCTTTCTTCATGAGATGATGAAGATCACAGAAGATGTTATTTGATTTAATCTTGACAAAGCAAGCAAAATGGACCTGTTTGAAAATGTGTCACCTGTGTCACCATTTTGTGACAGATGAGGCCTGAAATGAAGCTGAGGCCACAACTGTGCTTATAAATTCTCCAAGCGGTACATACCCCCGTTTTTCCTTCTGGCGTTTGCGTTCATGTTTAATTCAGTGTCCCGTCACTGTATCGTCTCGCCGGACGTCTGCTTGATCATTATGACGACGGCGGTGGCATGTTGACAGTGTCACGAGAGAGCGTGATGATACTAAGGCGCTTTGACTTTGGTGTCGCTGTCCCGATTTTTGTTGTTTGCATGGCAAATTTTTTCTTGTTTGATGTATTTCCCTGAAATACATAAATATTTTCCACATTATCCACATCTAGATGAGGAGAACTGTGACAATAAATGGTCAAATAGTGGTTACAGCCCCACATTTGTTTTTTTTTTTTTGCGTTCTGCGTTGATGCTCCTTTCTTCACCGCCAAGTGTCCTTGAGAGTTTTGAAAGGAGCTTACAAATTAAATTAATATTCTTATTCTTATTCTTATTCTTATTCTTATTCTTATTCTTATTCTTATTCTTATTCTTATTCTTATTCTTATTCTTATTCTTATTTTTTTTTTTTTTTTTTTTTTTTTTTATTTTTTTTTTATTTTTACTTTTATTCTTATTCTTATTCTTATTCTTATTCTTATTCTTATTGTTATTCTTATTCTTATTCTTATTCTTATTCTTATTCTTATTCTTATTCTTATTCTTATTCTTATTCTTATTCTTATTCTTATTCTTGTGCTGGTCGTTTTAATCACTGACACTTAAAAGGACACCCGGCACGACCATCCGGTGTCGGTTCATTGTTTGCTGCATGTTTGTTGCATGCTTTATCTTCAATTGCATGCATTGTATGCTGTGCATGTGTTTGTTTAACCTTGGCGGACTTTTACACTTGATTTTCTTTTGATATTTTGTATTTTTTCCATTCAGATGATTTTGATGTTTTACATTTTGTTCCTGCTGACCTTTATTTTTATACAATTTGTCAAACAACCTCCTACTCACTCCTGCCTTCTTTTTGGGATCCGCACCTGCCTTCACCACCTTGCAAACCGTGACAAAAATAAGGTATATTTTGAGTAGTTTAAGGCTTATTTAGTAGAAAATTATGTTTTATGGGGACCTGGGAACGGAATATTCTCATTTTAATGGTTTCTTATGGGAAATAAATGTTTGGCAGAAGAACTTTTCGCCTTACACACACTTTCTGGGAACCAATTAAGTTCGTGAGCTGAGATATCACTGTATTATTATTATTATTGTTAGTATTATTATTATTATTATTATTATTATTATTATTATTATTATTATTATTATTATTATTATTATTTTCCTTTGGGCTTTTCCCTTCAAGGGGTCGCAAATCAGTGTCCTCCATCTTTAGAGGTTTGATCTGCATGTTTGTATTGGCCAAGCTTTTACGTCGGATGCCCTTCCTGACACAACCCTCTGTATTTATCCGGGACAAGAAGACTTATGTCCCTTTGTGGCTACAGAACAAGAAACTCGCTCAGTAAAATGCTCCCAAACACATAATGGTCATTGGCACAGCAACATTCAAAAAAAGCAAGAACTATACTCACCATTTGATGACAATGCTCTGATCTTACCGTGAAATATAATAATAATAATAATAATAATAATAATAATAATAATAATAATAATAATAATAATAATAATAATAACAAGAAGAAGAAGAAGAAGAAGAAGAAGAATGCCAAATACATGAAGTGATACACAGGCGAACAGTTTTAAATTGGTGGTTGGGTTCTGTGAGAAGTGGACGACTCCTGCATATACATTTCAAACGATGCAAATGCAAGTAATGACAGCTGTTTTGTTATTATTATTATTATTATTATTATTATTATTATTATTATTATTATTATTCCAAAAGTGAGGTGTGGTGGGAAGAAAAATAATTGCTTGGATGCGAGTTGGCTTTTGATCCTACCGTTGGCATCACACACAAATAAACATGTCTAAAAAAAGTACTCAAGTCATGATCTCATCTCAATTTCTGTTTGTTCCATTTGAAACTTGGCTTTAGTCAAAAGGCTAAGGCTATATATTTTATTTTTTTGAATTTTGGACCGTCCTGCTCAAAAAGCAATAGTGAAGTCCAAAAAGTCATTTTCAGAGCAATGAAGAGAAATTGGATGATTTCCCACAGCACACCCGATGATGTCTCCCCAATGGACTACTGTGCCACAAAAGCACATTAGCAGCGAGTGGCACAAATGGCGGTCTTGTTAGCAAAAAACAAAATGTGCTTAGAATAGCCTTGCTCTGGGTACTTCAGTAAACAGAAGCAAAACTTTAGTTTGCTACCTAAAATAACAATAATAAGCCCTTTTTTCCTTTTCAAAAATATGCACAAACTAGCAAAACAAGCTTTGGATGAACGCCGGGCTTCCCGCCGAGCTCTTTGGAACCACGAAAGAAGCGCCGCGACCTGGCTCTCTTAATGCCTCGCTAATAGACCCGAGAAGCACCGCATCCGTTATTTTTTTTTTCTCCGCATGGACTGTTGCGCATTTTTCTTTCCTCGTTATCAGGGCGGCGCCTCCCCGGCCGGGTCATAGGATATGGCATAGGAGATGCATTAAGCATGGACAAAATGAAAAGGAAAATAATGGCCCTCGCATGAACACCTTCCACACTTTGCCCTCATTACGGCTGCTTCAGCTCGCTTCGCCTCAGCCGGACACGCTCGGGGAAACCAGGACAAAATGCGCAAATGGGATACAGATGTCATTGGCGCCTGCACCGTTTGTCATTTCCTGTTTGCGCGCACTAGCGTGACATAATATGGAAGAGGTGTCAGGATTGGGGTTTCAAAATTAGATGTTGAAGGCAGAAAGGGGTGGGGGGTGGGGGTGGTTCTGACCACAATAATAATAATAATAATAATAATAATAATAATAATAATAATAATACATTTCATTTGTAAGTGCCTATCAAAACGCTCAAGGTCACTCTACAGTCACTGGAACAGTTTTTCTGTGGGTGAGTAGCGGCAGCCACACGCGCCAGTGTTCACTCAACCCTGAATAACTCAAATAAATAAAAAGCTAGCTAGCTAGCCACGAGATATGTAACAGATAGCCATCCAGCTAGTTAATAGAGAGCTAATAGATAGCCAGCTAACCAGCTAGCTAGCTAATAGATAGCCAGCCAGATAGCTAATAGATAGCCAACCAACAAACACCCAATAAATAGCCAGCCAGCCGGAGAGATAGCCAACCGATAGCCAGCCAACTATCCAGATAGCTAATAGATAGCCAGCTAACTAGCCAATCAACAAACATTCAATAGATAGCCAGCTAACCGGATATATAGCTAATAGTGTCCTTGAGAGTTCTGAAAGGTGCCCAGAAATCAAATGTATCATTATTATTACTATTATAATAAATAGCCAGCTAGCTAGATAGCTAATAGACATCCATCAGCCTGCTTGCCAGTTGGATAAGATAGCCAGCTAGATAACAAATAGATAGCCAGCTAGCTAATGTAAGCCGAATCTGCAGAAACAAAATATTTCAATCTACCAAGCAGATTGGGGGTGTGAGGAAGAAAATCACCCTTCATGGATGGATGGATGAAATAATAATAATAATAATCATCATCATCATCATCATCATAGAAATAATACGACCAGGCAGACTTTAGTTCGCTGACGAAGCCTCTTGGATAGGAGGCGAAACGTCCGAAACCTTCACTTTTGTACAGATGACGGCTGAAGAAACCTTCTCATCGATGGACCACTCCTGTACGACTGAGAGCTTCCACAGACGCATAGAAATAATAATAGTAATAATAATAATAATTGGATTTGCCTTTATTAGTCTCGCAGTGGAGAAATTTACATTTCACAGCAGCAAAGCGATAAAAGGAATGAAAGAATGGAATAATAATAATAATAATAATAATAATAATAATAATAATAATAATAATAATAATAATAATAATAATAATAATAATAATAATAATAATAATAATGCCCTCACCGTTATCAAGCCTTTAAAGTAGGATTTCAAGCCATGGTCAGAGATTGAAATTGGGGTGGCAAAACAGATTTGGGTTTTGGATTTCAAGGTTTCCAAGTTGGGTTTTGAACAACATTGAAAAGGGTTTCAAACAAGTGATAGTACCACATTTTCCAGTGCCTAAGGCACACCCAAAAGCCTTCATTTTCTTCAAAAGACAACCCTGCGCCTTACATGCTGATGCACCTTACAATATTGAGTAATATTGAGCCACAACAGGTCTCGCAACTACATTGATACCGCTGCTTACGAACTTAATTGGTTCCCAGAAAGTGTGTGTATTCCGCCCGTAGTACAGTGGGACCTTGGCTTACGAACTTAATTGATTCCCAGACAGAGTGTGTAAGGAGAAAAGTGTGTATTCCAAAAATTAATTTCCCATAGCAAACCATTAAAATGAGAATAATTTGTTCCCAGGTCCCCATAAAACATAATTTTCTACTTTCTAATTTTCTAAGCCTTAAAACTACACAAAATATACCTTATTTTATGTATAATAAATGTCTGATAGTATTATGATTAAAGAAATAAACTGTACTGTATAATAAAGTCATTTTATTTACCTTTGTGATGGTCGTTAATGGCTTGATGGAATGGAGTGTCCAGGTTCCTCAGCATTAAACACTTGATGAGGAACAAAGGCTTCTTTCACCATCTTGAGGAATGGTCCCTAGTAGGTGCTTTCTCTGTGATAATTGTAGCTAGTTCATCAATTGTGATCTGTTTAGTTGGGTTAATAGCTTTTTGCATCAAGTGTACAGATGACTTATGCGGGTTATTTGTGGAGCCTGATTGATGGGATATTTAACCTTGCAGTCTACACTCTGCTTTTGAATTATCAAAATTGAAATGCGTCCAAATGTCACTGTTTTCTATCCATTTTCTCACCATTTTAGTTTTTTCCCCTTTTCTTTTTTTGTTTCAAGCTCTGCCCTCACCTTTTTGTGTGTTTTCTCTCTCTCTCTCTGTCTGCTTGTCTTTTTAATGTTTAACCCCCCCCCCCCCCCTCACTGCAGGGTTTTTGACCAATCTTCTTCTTCTTTTCCTTTCGGCTCTTCCCCTCAGGGGTCGCCACAGCGAATCAATGTCCTCCATCTCCAATGTCCAACCTCCATCCGGGGTTTTTGACCAATCACGTGGCTTCAACCGAAGACGCCATTTTGTTTTTTGGTGAACGGCCGCACTCTCTCTCTATCTGTAACCCGATCCCCTACTGCTGCGTTCTAGACCAATCACGTGGCTTTAACCGACTGGGGGGCGGGGAATAGAGGACAAAAAAAAGTCAGCTGCCATTTCTTTGTTTGGAGAACGGGCTCATTAATGAACGACACATCACTCATTGTGGCAGCTCCGTGTGTATCCCGAAAAATAGTTCGTATGCCATGGTAAATTTTTCATAAATGTAATGTTCGTAAACCAAGGGGTTCGTAAACCGAGGTCCCACTGTAATTGCATTACAATGCAGCACAGTGCCCCTAGTGGTGGAAATACTTAAAACCACTCAAAAAGTGGTGGATTAGCCATTTTGAAATACAGTAAAGTCTCGTTATATCGATATCGGTTATATCGATAGTACCGCTTATTACGATACTATTTTCATTTCCCTTGCACATTTCTAGTCTTTTTATGTATAATTAGTACCGTTTAGTACGATACCCGGTTATTACGATAATCCGGTTATCCTCCTTTTCATCCCCCGCCGGCCATTTTTGTTGTTTATATCGATATATCCGTCGCGCCATTGGTCAACTTGGTCATGTGTCTTGTTACGTGAGCCGCCATCGGTCGCGCCATTGGTCGACTTGGTCACATGAGCCGCCATCGGTCGCGCTATTGGTCAACTTGGCCGTGTGACTTTGTCACGTGACACGCCATCGGTCGCGCCATTGGTCAACTTGGTCACGTGTCTTGGTTACGTGTCACGCCATCAGTCGCGCCATTGGTCGACTTGGTCAGGTGACTTGGTTACGTGCCCAGCACCCGTGTCGCAGAGCCATTTTCATTTTCAGACGCTAGCTCGTGTGTAGCAGACGAGATTGAAGTGTTTGTGTTAAAAGGTAAAAATGGGAAGCAGAAGAAGATTGATGACTTTTTTTAAATTGTATACATAATACAGTAAGATGTAAGCGTTGCAGTTTCCCTGTTGTGTTATGTACATGCCCACTGTACTGTATATGAATGCAATCGTTTTTTACAACAATGTTTCTTGTTTTGTCTGCTGAAACGCGATGATTTTGAAAATTATTAACATTCCATACTGTGTATTAAAGGACAGCCGATGTCACTTTTTATTCAAATGCAAATAAAAATGACTTCACGCCAAGACGTCTTGCATTGCTTGTGAATCCAAACAATGGCTTCAGATTCGGATAATATGCTTTCTTGTTACACATCCAGTTATGAATATGTTTCAAATACACTTTAGTTCTGAAGATTAAAGCATACATGTTTACAATCATTAAAGAATTATATGTGCCATTTTGAGGCAACATTGGGGGAACATCTCTCACCCCAAAAAAAAAGGGAGCTAATGGCCAGCTCCGTTTCTTATATGGCGCTTGGCTGCCCTCTTTTGGCGGCTTTTGTTTAATGCAGTTCGGCGCAGGTTCGGATATATCGATAGTCCCGGTTATATCGATATTTTTTCGGACTCCCTTGAATATCGATATAACGAGACTTTACTGTATAACAGTGGAGAGGTGTGATCACATCCACGTCCATCCCTATTCCTTTTGACTTGTTCCGGCACAATCTGTAAATACATTTACACCATTGTACAATTTACTCTTTGTTTTGCAAGTTATTTATAAGCGACATTAATAATTCATCAGTAGTATCATGTAGTCGTGTTTATATTTATTGGAGTTGTCGACATGGTTTTTATCACACATCACACCTGACATTTTTCTCCAGCCGTTCCACCCTGCCTGGACACGCTTCTTCACCTTTTTTCCACACTCTCCTTTGCTCTGGACAGTTGACCCCAAGTACTTATGCCAAGGTAAAATTTTCATAAATGTAACGTTTGTAAACCGAAAAGTTCGTAAACCAAGAGCTTTGTAAACCAAGGTATCAATCACTTACAATAGAATTGTTGAATGGGCTAGAGCAGGGGTGTCATTTTTTGCCGCGGGCCACATTGTAGTTATGGTTTCCTCTCGAGGGCCGTTATGAATTTGGGGAACCCATTAGAATGTTTAAATCCCTTCAAATATTACATATAGAGCACACAGCAAATTAATGAATAACTCGTTTTCAAATGTGAAGTCAAGAATAATGACTTTTATTGTGGTTGACATCCAAAAATATGAAATTTTGGCTCAGATTTTAGCAATCATCATGGAATTTAACAAGTTTGATTTGCTTTCGCGGGCCGAAAAAAATGATGTGGTGGGCCGGATCTGGCCCACGGGCCTTGACTTTGACACCTGTGGGCTAGAGAATAGGCCTGTTACATTAATGTAATTGTACATGTATAATTGGATGCTGTACAATATTCGTATTGTTTTTGTTTGTATGCAGTTTCACAAAAAGGACTTCCATTAAATTACTGAACGGTGGATTCTCATCCTTGTGTTTTTATTGGAAGATTGTTAAGCTCACTATGTACACACCATGCCCTCATATCCAACATATGGTTGTGTGTCAGGCGAAAAGTTCATCTTCTTCTTTTCCCTTCAGGGGTCGCCACAGCGAATCAGTGTCCTCCATCTAACCCGGTTTTGTACATCCTCTTCTCTCATACCACAGTTTACTTTGTGTCCTCTTTCACAACATTCATAAAGCTCCTCTTTGGTCTTGCTCTCGGTCTCCTGCCTGGCAGTTCAAGGCTCAGCATCCTTCTCTCGATATAATAATAATAATCCATTTCATTTCTTAGCGCCTTTCAAAACTCTCAAGGTCACTTTACATAGTCGCTCTCTCTCCTCTGGACATGTCCAAACCATTTCAGTCTGGCCGCTCTGACTTTCTCTCTAAAGCCTCTAATATGAGTTGCCCCTCTAATGTACTCATTCCTGATCCTATCCAACCTGGTCACTCCCAAAGAAAACCTAAACATCTTCAGCTCTGCTTCCTGTCTTTTCTTCAGTGGCACTGTCTCCAGTCCAAACATCATGGCTGGTCTCACCACCGTTTTATATACCTTTCCTTTAATCCAAGTTGAAACCCTTCTATCACACATCACACCTGACATTTTTCTCCAGCCGTTCCAGCCTGCCTGGACACGCTTCTTCACCTCTTTACCACACTCTCCTTTGCTCTGGACAGTTGACATCAAGTACTTAAAATCTTCTATCTTCTTTACCTCTTCTCCCTCTAGCATCACTCTTGTACTTGGATCCCTCTCATTCGCACACATAGATTCCATCTTGCTGCCACTGATCTTCATTCCTCTTCTTTCCAGGGCATACCTCCACATTTCTAGTTTCTCCGCCACCTGTTCCCTGTTCTCGCTACAGATCACAATGTTATCTGCAAACATCATGGTCCAAGGAGATTCTTGTCTAACATCATCTGTCAGCCTGTCATCACCATAGCAAATAAGAAGGGGCTCAGAGCTGACCCCTGGTGGAGTTCCACCTCCACCTTGAATTCCTCCGTCGCACCGACAGCACACCTCACAACTGTCTTACAGTCATGATACATGTCTTGCACCGCTCTGACATACTTTTCTGTCACTCCAGACTTCCTCATGCAATACCATAGCTGTTTTCTGGGCACCCTGTCACACACTCTCTCCAGACCTACAAAGACACAATGCAATTCCTTGTGTTTCAACATTACATTTTGAAATTATATTCAGGTTTAGAAGGTTAGTATTCAAGAAAAGTTTCAGATTTCCGACTATGGTTTCAAACCACGTTTCGGGTTTCAAAATGTAGGAGGAAACAGAATCCTTGACATTTTTTCCACCTTTAACCAATGCAGATTTTGTCGTCGGTTTTATGAGTGACATTCGAGTCGTCTTTTTGCTTGTTTACTTTGTCAAGGCGACATGAAGAAGTCGTAAGATGTGCCACACTCGCTGGTTGAAGTCTATTTTTAAACCTGGTACCGTCTTTTCTATTTTAGTTGCTGTCAACAGGAGGAGGCGGCGCCTCCCGGTGGCTGGAGGACCAATGGTGCTCAACCTCAAGAGACAATGATGACGATCTCAATGATACAGAATAAGCTAGAGATATAATAATAATAATAATAAATTATTATTATTATTATATATCCAGCTTATTGTTATTATTAATAATACATTTCATTTCTAAGCGCCTTTCAAAACTTTCAAGGTCACTTTACAGTCACAGGATGTTTTTCTGTGGGTGAACAGCAGAAGCCACACGCGCCAGCATTCACTCAACCCGGAATAACTCAAATAGATAGAACTCAAATAGTTGGAAAGCAAGATAGCTAGCGAATAGATAGCCAGCTAGAAAAGTTAATAGTGGGATAGCTAATAGATATCCAGCTAGATAGCTAATTATATAGCTAATTAAGTTATTCCTGTGGGTGAGCAGCGGCAGCCACACGCGCCAGCATTCACTCAACTCTGAATAACTCAAATAGATAGAAAGCTAGATAGCTAATAGATAGCCAACCAGAAAGGCTGATAGCTAGATAGCTAATAGATAGCCAGCTAGATAGCAAATCAAAGTTTGCATGACAATCTTCTCTTCGGCCAGAACCTCCAAGGAGCGCAGCAGGATGGAATTTGTTTCCATTTTACATTCAGAAGTTTTTTTTTTGGAGTGCAGGGTTCAAAGGTCATCCGTCGGGGATCAAAGTGTGCATTGGAGTCCTTGACTTTGGGCACTGGCAGGACACGGGAAGAAGCAGCAAAGGACGCATCGGCCGGCGTGAGTCAGTTTGCATTCAACACGTGTCGCCGAAGAGCAACTAAGGGAGGGGCCGAGGCGGAGAGAGAGGGTAGCTGAGAGACGTTGCTAGGCGACGTAGGTACATACTGAATGCTAAGGCGACCAGCATCCAGGCGGGCGGGCGCTTGGGCGAGCCGCAGACACGCGCACAGGCGGCAACAGCGGCAACATGTAGCCCCGGTCCGGCGGACCAGACCAGCAGACATCATCATCCTCTTCCTACTCGGGGAGGGGGGGGGGCGTGGGAACGTATGTGTGCCACATGATGAGCGGGGGGCGCCGGAACGCTGTCCTGCTGCGGGCATGACAAGCAAAGGACGTCTGCTGGATGGATGACTGACGGATGGAGTTAGAGTACAAGCCCCGGAAGGAGCATTAGAACGAAAACTCGCGCACACTGTGAGTACCCGCACACACACACACACACACACGAGCACACACACACACACACACACACACACACACACACACACACACACACCTGCCGCCAGCTTTGCCCTTCACGCACACCCCACGCTAAAATGCATCTTTGACCCTTCTGTCATTGGTGAGTGTGTTGCCAAGTCCCGGCCGGTGGTGTGACTCACTCACGGGACGTTTCTTAAAACACACACGTACAAGCAGCGCCCCCCCCCCCCCGCACACACACATGTGCGCTATATCGTAGCTGTTGCGCATATGTGCGACACTGCTGGCTCCTTCCAGCATCCCGCAGTGGTCTTAATGACCCCAAGCTTTGGGCCACACATCAAATAGCAGCACATACACTCTAGCAGCTGGTTGACACTGGCAGTGGCAAAACACACACACACGCATAATCAAACAACACTCAATGATCATCTTCATCATCATCTTCATCATCATGCAGATTGTCCACAGGCGCATTCAACAGTTCAGTCACAGGCGCTGGCACGCAAAGCCGTTGACTTGTTGCCGTTTACATTCTCCTCGCGCTTTGCGTCTTGATGCCCTCCATTTTGTTCTTCACTTTAGTGAGTGGTTAGCGGGTTAGCGCGTCTGCATCACGCTAATTCACTTTCCGACTTCCAATATGGGGGGTGGAGAGGCTGTTGGCTTCATTGAAGAGTGTGATGTTGTCCAATGGCGTCACTGTACTTGCACGTTTGTACGTGATTGACTGCTAATCATTTTTTTTGTAATATGCCATCGAGTGGGGACCAGTTCATGGCGAGTGATTGAATGCCGACCGGCAATTACCTTGTTTTCATGTCATTCACTGGTTTCCACTTCATTGTCTTTATATACCCTGTCATTGATTTGGTTACTGTTTTTTGACTACATGTGATCTGACTATAACTGGCGAGCAGTCATTTGTCGTTGCGCCCTGAGATTGCTGACAAGCTGTTACGAGTGCACTCAAAGTCAGCTGGGATTGGTCAGTTTTGTCGCCCTGATACAACGTCACATGTTGAACAAGCGAGACTGTGAAAGCTCTCAGATAAGCTCATATCACATCGACGCACCATGTCGTGTTTTGTTTTAGCGTTATAATAATAATAATAATAATAATAATAATAATAATAATAATAATAACTGATTATTATTATTATATCTCCAGCTTATTCTTATTATTAATAATACATTTAATTTCTAAGCGCCTTTCAAAACTTTCAAGGTCACTTTACAGTCACAGGATGTTTTTCTGTGGGTGAACAGCAGAAGCCACACGCGCCAGCATTCACTCTCAGATAAGCTCATATCACATCGACGCACCATGTCGTGTTTTGTTTTAGCGTTATAATAATAATAATAATAATAATAATAATAATAATAATAATACATGATTATGTCATCGATTTGGTTACTGTTTTTGGACTACTGTGATCTGCCTTCAACTGCCGAGCAGTCATTTGTCTTTGCGCCCTGAGATTGCTGACAAGCTGTTACGAGTGTACTCAAAGTCAGCTGGGATTGGTCAGTTTTGTCGCCCTGATACAACGTCACATGTTGAACAAGCGAGACTGTGAAAGCTCTCAGATAAGCTCATATTACATCGACGCACCATGTCGTGTTTTGTTTTAGGATGGCCAAAATGGCCGCCTTCCGACAAGTTACCTCAATGGTCTTTCAACTCTGGTTTGCATTGCACTTCCTGCTTGCACATGTTAGGAATGTTGCAGGTGGAACCAAGGATGGAAGTAGTTGTGATGCGGCGTTATAACACGGCAAGTATTGGTCGAGGAACACCTGAAGTAGATTAGAAAATTGAAAGGGTGCAGGAAGTGGGAAATAGACAAGGGAGTAGCCGCAAAGGAACACAGTAAGTGATGTCGTAATACACAGGGAAAAGCAGCAAAACCCAGGGCACATGGCAGGAAGTATCCAAATTGGAACACAGGGAATGGCATCGTAAGACACAGGAAATTGTGTCAAAGCATGGGTCGCATGACAGGAAGTCACTGCAGAGGAACATCGGAAGCGGCGTCGTAAGACAGGGAATAACGTCAAAACACGGGTCACATGACAGGAAGTAGCCGCAGAGGAACACAGGAAATGGCGTCATAAGACACGGAATAGCCTCTAAACACGGGTCACATGACAGGAAGTAGCCGCGGAAGAATACAAGAAGTGATTTAAGACACAGGTAATAGCGTCAAAACACAGGTCACATGACAGGAAGTAGCTGCAGAGGAACACAGGAAGCGGTGTCGTAAACCACGGAATAACGTCAAAACACGGGTCACATGACAGGAAGTAACTGCAGAGGAACACAGGAAGTGGTGTCATAAGACACGAAATATCGTCAAAACACGTGTTACATCACAAGAAGCATAGCCAGACAGGAAAACATGGGTCACATGACAGGAAGTAGCTGCAGTGAAACACAGGAAGTGGCGTTCTAAGACACATGAAATAGTGTCAAAACACGGGTCACGTGACAGGAAGTAGTACCCGGGTTATGAACGTTGTCGTGTCAATGTGCGCGGACATGTTTGTACTTGTTGGTGACTCATCTTCAAGGTGAGGACTTTTTTTTTCGACAACGCTGATCACTAGAATTGTTGTCATGGGTGAAGCATTTTCATTGTTTATCTGTTTTTTCATCTCCTTCTTCGCGCAAGGGTTCATTACTCTCCTTGTCTAATTAGCATCCTGCTCCCGCCGTCGTTATTCCGCCGTCTCTCATGGCTTCGTTGCGTTTTGGTGTAACCCCGACGCTGAACTTGTTCATCACCCCCCCCCCCCCGCCACCACCCCACCCCCTCCCACCACCCCACCCTCACCTGCTGTACTTTGTAATCCTTCCATTCCATAACGCCTGCTTCCAATCCTCTTTTGCTTCTCCAGCTGCAATCTTCTGCTTCCTGCCCCTCTTCCTTCATCTTCCTTTCCTCCTCCCAGCTTCAATCTCGTCTTCACTCCTCCTTCCTTGTCCTCATTCGGCATGTGGGTTCTTTGATCCTTTCTTCCTTCTCCCGAATTCTTTTTTTCTTCTTCCTCAAGCCATCACACCATAATAATAATAATAATAATAATAATAATAATAATAATAATAATAATAATAATAATAATAATAATTAATACATTTCATTTATAAGCGCCTTTCAAAACTCTCAAGGTCACTTTACAGTCAGAATAAGTTCTTCTGCGGGTGAGCAGCGGCAGCCACACGCGCCAGCGTTCACTCAACCCGGAAGTACCTCAAATAGATAGAAAGCTTGCCAGCTAGCTAACAGATAGCTAATAGATACCGAACAGGTAGCTAATAGATAGTTAATAGCTAGATAATAATAAGTTAGAGTCAAAAAGTAAGTATTGGTCAGTGTGCGTAGCCTTCCTAAAGACTTCTGTTTTTAGCGCTCTGTCCTCTTTTATAATTACTTTACAATCCAAGAAGGCTAGTTGGTTCTCTTGAATGTCCTCACGAGTAAATTTAATGTTGAAGTCTACAGAGTTGAGATGATCTGTGAAGGATTGAATTTCTTGTTTCTTAATTATGACAAAAGTATCGTCTCCATATCTAAACCAGTGTCTAGGTTTAGTCCCTGGGAAGGATGTGAGGGCCTGTTTCTCCATCTCTTCCATGTAAAGATTAGCCACTATGGGTGAAACTGGTGAGCCCATAGCACAACCATGGATTTGTTTATAAAATTTTTCCCGAAATTGAAAATACGTAGTATTAAGGCAGATTTCTAATAATTGGCAGATGTGATCCGGTTTCAGTTTGGTTCTTTTTTTTTTTCAAAAGTAATTTTTGAAAAAATTATTTTTGAAAAAAAAAAAAAAAAATTACTTTTACTGAAACAATCTCAGCTACTGGTAAACACGCGTAAAATTAGGTATGAACAGTTTGCAAGGGAGAATTGGATCAAAAATTTGTCAGACAGAGATCTCTCAGAGACAGAAAAGGCAGTACTTACCAAAGGTTTAAATTTCTCAGTGACTCCTAAAACTATACCTACAATAGATTATATCACAGCTACTGAATCGGCTATTAAAAATAACAAACTTTCGTATGCAGAGGCAGATGATCTACGCATTAAAATATCAGCTCTTCTCAGTAGTGCCAAACTTCCTCCGTCCAACATAACATTAGAAGAGAGAAAGGCGTTAACTACTCTACAAAAAGACAAAAATATTACTATTTTGCCAGCAGACAAGGGCAGATGCACAGTGCTGCTCAACACATTGGATTATGAAGACAAAATAAATAGGTTAATCAGTGATTCTAACACGTATGAGCAACTAAAAAGGGACCCTTCCAATAGATACAAGAAAGAAATGATTGACTGTCTCCAAAAGCTAGAGAAAGGAAAACATATAGATAAACAGATGTATTTTAGATTATACCCGGGAGAGGCCACGCCATGTATCTATGGCCTGCCAAAAATACATAAAGAAGGGTTCCCCCTCCGACCCATTGTTTGTAGCATTGACTCCTCTACATACAATGTAGCCAAATATTTAAAAACTATTTTAGCTCCGTTGGTTGGTAACACAGAATACCACGTAGAGAACACCACAGGGTTTGTAGAGAGGATCAAAGACCTCATATTGGAACCTGAGGAAACTTTGGCATCATACGATGTGACTTCTCTCTTTACATCTGTCCCAACCCCAGCAGCAGTCTCAGTGGTGAGGACGAGGCTGCTGGCGGATGTTTCTCTGCATGAAAGAACCAAACTGAAACCGGATCACATCTGCCAATTATTAGAAATCTGCCTTAATACTACGTATTTTCAATTTCGGGAAAAATTTTATAAACAAATCCATGGTTGTGCTATGGGCTCACCAGTTTCACCCATAGTGGCTAATCTTTACATGGAAGAGATGGAGAAACAGGCCCTCACATCCTTCCCAGGGACTAAACCTAGACACTGGTTTAGATATGGAGACGATACTTTTGTCATAATTAAGAAACAAGAAATTCAATCCTTCACAGATCATCTCAACTCTGTAGACTTCAACATTAAATTTACTCGTGAGGACATTCAAGAGAACCAACTAGCCTTCTTGGATTGTAAAGTAATTATAAAAGAGGACAGAGCGCTAAAAACAGAAGTCTTTAGGAAGGCTACGCACACTGACCAATACTTACTTTTTGACTCTAACCACCCTTTACAACATAAACTAGGAGTTATCAGAACCCTCCAGCATAGGGCTAAACTAATACCAACTAGCACTGAAGGTAGAGAAAAGGAGTCAAAACATATCAGGAGAGCACTCACTAACTGTGGGTACCCTCAGTGGTCATTCAACAAATGTCAGAAAGAAAGAATAGCGAACGAAACCAATAATTCTCAAGATTCT